>NW_024354503.1:8037207-8264858 GCF_902729225.1 Pteropus medius | reverse complement strand
CTTTCCTTTTTTTTTTACTATCGATCTTGAAGAAAATAAAAGCTTTAAGAAAGTATTTCTGAAAATAACCGAAAACAGAAGACATACACTTCTAGAACCAGAAAAAAAAAATGCTCATTAGCCTTTATTTCATAGCCAAAAAGAACATAAGTTGAAAATCATTTAAAAAAAATGAAATGACAGATAATGCTGACTTTCACATGGGTTTACAAGAAAAACAGCAAAAGTCTTTCTGTTTATATGGCAGTTTATCAATATTTAGTATAATTTAGTATGACACAAATTCAAATCTTCATTTTTTCTTTTTCTGAAAATCCTCTATATTGTTTAAATATCATGACGAATTAGACTGTACAACTCTCTAAATTAGCTAAGTGGTTCTACAATAGTACCACTGAATCTAGGCTGCCAAGCAAGTGCCAATTCAGCATGGTTTTTGAATAGTTGGTAAATGAAGCATCAAAATTCTGGAGTTTTTAAATGAAAGCACTTTCTT
This sequence comes from Pteropus medius, assembly GCF_902729225.1. NCBI lineage: Eukaryota > Metazoa > Chordata > Mammalia > Chiroptera > Pteropodidae > Pteropus > Pteropus medius. Next base: position 8,264,362 of record NW_024354503.1, on the reverse strand, counting down.
AACAAAAATCCCAGAATTATATGTCTGTTACAATAACAATTTTAGGGAAAATATTTTGACATTTGTAAGAGAAAGGGCAAATATCGCATTAATTAATTGATGGAAAAGTAATTATTAAATATTTTTGGTTAGCGTAACACTATGCTACTTCCTATGGTAAATATAAAAGAATATGCTGAAAAGGAATCACAATGAACTCTTCTTCTTAATGATGATTAAAAAATACCAAATGCCATAGTTAATCAGTATAAGGACAGGAAGATAGGGCTGAAATATACCGTCCACAAACTCCTCCAACTAAGTCCTTTGAGGAAATTTTAAGATCCCCTCAATCTAGAAGGAAAGTAATCTGATCAGTTCATTCACAGTAAGAATTTTTCTCTGATGAGTAGTTTCATTTTTAAAGTAGATAGCATCATTAAATCATAATAATGAATCTCTAGTGATAAAAGGTCTGGTGTCAGGGAATTGGTAGTAGAGGTGTGTCTGACCTGTGTGCTCCAACAGGTCCAAATCATCACTTTCCTAGCAGTCAGCAGCTACCTGTGAGGGGGTGGATTCTGGTAGCAGAGAATCAAAATACTTCCTGCTATCACAGCTTAATATATGGAAGTCACAGAAAGGGAAAAATGTACCTGTCTGAATCATGACAGAAAATTAAATGTAATACATAAACCCACAGTGAATGGTAAAATACACTGCCATATTTTCTCTTTTGTGAAAGTGTAAACATGCAAATCTTTCATCTAGAGAGAAATCAGAAAACGAAGATAAACTATCAGCATCTTCCCTTGAAGAGAACTTTCTACTGCCAGATCAACGTACATCTTTCTAATCATAATACCTTTACATGTCCTCTCTCTGTGTATCTGTGTATGCAGTGTTCAGAGGATGTGACAACTAGTGTGGAATGTACTTAAATGTCACTGCTCATGCTCTGCATCCAGGCAACTCCTGATTAAGTACGTTCTTGAACCAAATAGGGGCAGGATAGTTATTTGTGCCCAATAATCCATGCCCAGTAGAGCTTCTTGTGAATGAATTAATTTGATAAACAATTATATATTTCAGGCAATATGCTAAGAAATACAAAAATGAACCTGATAACATTACTATGTTGTTTGACATTCTCAAATTCTAGCTGCGGATAGACACAATATGAAAAAAAAATGGAAACAAATACCGACAAATGCTTAATAAACATATTCAGAGTGGAAGAAGGGATTAATTTGCTTAAAGAAATTAGAGACACTTAACAGAGGAAATGATTTTTAAGAAAATTCTTATAGAAGAAAGAGAATCATTTAGTTTGTACTATATTTTCGTTGTAATTTGGCTGTTGTTTGTTTTGTTTCACAAAAGTCTTCTTTCTGCCAACTAAATTATTTATGCTTTGAAAAGATATTCTTCTTTTGAAACGGTCTCAGTTAGTAACATATACTTGGCATTTGTCAACTTAACACTTGGAGTTTCTATTCCTGTGAATAGTAGGCCTATGATGTGAACTCACTTGCGATTTTGATGAGGCACAAATTTGAATCACAACTTTATGAGGTGAGTGTGTGGGAATGACTCATATAGCTAATGGGTGAGGCTGGCGACCTCCCAACAATCCACAATCTGACTTGGATTTGTTGTACTTTATTTAATCTGAGGCATCAGCAATAACTCTTCTGCTGTAAAAAAAAAAAAAGTTGCAACTAAATCTAGTTATTCTAATAATAGAATGAGACATATATTAGTGCCTACTTTATTTTAGCAAGAAAACTAACCTTAATAAATTTATAATTTCTGCCCTGTATTTATTGAATCCTCAAGTATTTAAAGTCATTCCTTAACATATTCAGTTGTATTTTAATATGTTTTACAGTGAATATTATATATTAAAATATCATTGGCAAATTTGAGGAGTAACAATAGCCTCTATTATTTCTTCAGACAATGTCAGGTGTATTCTCTGTTTCTCAAACCATAAGAAACCAATATACCCTTGCTAAATGGGCAAGATAAAAGCAGAAACATTTTCATTTTAATCATTCCTTTCTAAAGAATCCTCACAATTTAGCTAATTGTAAAACCCAATAAGGATTATATGGACATAACAATCACAATTAAAAAAAAAAAAAAAAAAGAACACTTAGTGGCAAACTTGGGTTTAAGGGTTTTATCTTTCTATATCAGTGAGAACTAATTCGTAAAATATTTCGTAGACTTTGACATTTAGTAACTAGTTAGTCTACTACTTTACTAATAAGACAATCATAGCATTCTCAAAGGTAATTTATTATGAAAGAGCTAAAAAAAAGTGCCCATTTGTAATTATTTGTAAAGAATAAGAATTTTGAAACTTAGTGTTTAATTTGAGTTATCAAAATTTACTATTAATGCATGTTGCTATAATGTAATTTTATAAAAATATTTAATATAAGTAAAATCATTCATTATATTTTGTTCTTTTTTAATAACATTTTTCATATTTTGTTCTAATACACTAATTTTCTTTATAAATGTTATAAATGCCATATAATTATGCTGCCAGGATATATGCAAATACAATCATAAACAAAGAGTACACGGTTATCTTTAAATGAAAGCTGTATATGTCATCTCTGGTAGGGCACTTATAAGGGAAGTTATTTTAATAACGTTCTGTCTTTTTAATGTTATGACTATATTCCAGAGTCAAAAAATACTAGTTGTATCTGATTGTTATTGATTTAAACGTAATATTTAAAGCAGCATGAAAATTCTCTCCTTAAATATGTATTAAAGTATTTCTAGAAGCTATGTCTGAGAGTCACAAGCCAGTGGTTTGGTTTCTCTGATTTTCCTACTACTAAGTGCTTTTCTTTCCCTGACAGAAAGAACACTTTGTATCTTTCTATAGTAGATTGTTCTACTAAATTGGGATGCGATGTAGGCTTTTTTGGAAGGTTTCTCTTCGTTTTGATTTTTTAAAAATGTGTACATTGGTTTCATTTGCTCCTATTACACAAGCGCGCATGCGCGCATACACACACACACACACACAGAGCAGACTTTTGAACCACTTCATAGCTAGGGTTACTTCTATGGTGTTTATTAGAGACCAAATTTCAGAATTATAATATTCTTCCTCTCTCCTGCTAATCACATGAAAAATTTCATTTTTTAGCACTTTGGAGCTATGCAACGCTTCATTTCCCTTTTATTTTTTTCTTAATTTTAAATGGATGATTATAATCAGACTAAAAATTCCTTATAAAATTGTAAAGGCTGACTCCATAGCTTCCTTAATAGTGAAAAGTCATTTTCTTTTTCATTCAACTAAAATTTTCAAAAAAAACGTTAATTGTTAGATTAGTTGTTAATATTAGCAAACTGCTTATTTGGGATTTTAATCCTTATGTATCAATGATATATGGAAAGGGCACATGTGATATATACAACAAATAGAGAAGTCCAGCCTGAAGGCTATAACTGTAACAAGCAGTTTAAACTAACTTTTTAAAATTCTCAGCTGGACAAGTAGGAAAAAAACAATGATTTATGTTTAAGTTAAAGGAGAACATAAACTGTGATGAGGTGTTCCCTAGATTTAGAATCAGAAAACAAACTTCAGTTCTACTTCTACCATTTGATAACTGTGTAACATTAACAGTACTTGGCTCTTTGAAACTTCAATTTTGAGTCTATTAATTGGGAATAAAAATACTTCATATCAGCAGTATAATATTATATGGTTAAGAGTGTAGATGCTAGAGCCAGCCTCTCTGAATTTGATTTCTGGCTCTTTCCTATACTAATTTTGTGGTGTCTGACAAATTGCTTCATTTCTCTGTGCCTTGGTTTTATCATTCATAAAATGGAGATAGTAATAATGATAATGACCTATTTCTTAGTATTATTGTAAGGATTAAATGAGTTAGTATATATAGTGTCTGTGATATCATAATTCTTCAATGAATGTTATTATTTTTATTTTCAATATTATTTTTATTCAGAAGGTCGTAAGAATTAAGGAAAAAACATAGACAATATTCTAAAATCAAATCATTGCAAAAACTTAAAGTAGCAGTACACAATAAAACAATTTGACATAGCTCTATTCTGTATCTAATATTAAGAATCTTTGATTGGGCTTATTTATATGATTATAATATCACATACTAATCCCTTAGTAATTTGTTGTTTTATATTTAACTTTCACTTAGCCTCAAAGAGTTAAAATAGCTTTTCAAAGCATCGACTTTCTGAATTTGGCACCATTCTTCAAAATTATTAATTCACAAAAGTTGGCATTAGACCATAAACTTCTTTAGAAATAATTACAAAGCAAGAGCATGCAATTGCCTTAAAGATAAATTCTTTCTAAAGGGGGAGGATTTTAAAATAAATCCTTTTATTCTTTTCTTTTATTTTATCTTTAAATTGATTTGTGGACATAATAAATTCTGTTTTTTTTTTTAAGAACCAAACATAATCTCAATTAACCATACACAGACATTTCAATAAATAGGGATAAGCTTTAAAAAATTACCATGGTAGTCACCACACACACAAAAAATCACCGAATTAGATATGTCTCTGCACAATATTATAGGTTTAAATATACAACTCAGATTCCAGAGCTATTATTACGGTCTCAAAGTCTGAGACTGAAACTGAAAGATGCACTTCAGCTGCAAATATGTAGCAATTATCATGAAATGAACTTCATTCCACATTTTTGCTAATCACCATGGTAACTTACATTCAATGAATTCTTTCTGGGAAATATTCCAGATTTTTTCAGACATTTTTAGTTTAGAAAGTTAGAATATTTTTTACTTATTTGGTTGCATATATTGTTTTTAGCAATATATAATGGCATCATAAAAAGAATTTTTCTGAATTTTGAAACTGTTTGATAATTCCAACCTAGGAAGATATACTAATAAGAAGATCCTTAGGTAATAAAGGCAAGAAGAATATTGACTAATAATATTTACTATGTTAATGAATCCAAGAACTTAAAATTTTACACAGTATCTTAAGTGATTTAAATTCAACATTTATTTTTACTGTTGATAAAACATACAGCTCACTTACTCTTAATTTTAAATATTAAATATATTGAATATAACATTGAGTCCTATCAATAAAATAATATTACAAATTTTCTACTCAGTCGTTGAAAAAATTGTCCATTTTGGCAATTTAATGTTCTGAAAAAAATATTACCTTAGGATACATATCAAAAGAATGATGATTGTTGGCTCTGTAATAATATCGCTATTCTCAGGATTATGTGTACGACCTGGGAGATAACCTATATCAGAATCAGAGACCCAGGACATTCGAGAGAGATATGTGCTGGTAATTTACATTTTATGTTTTCCACGACATATGTAGTAGTAGAAAATATATGATGGATATCAGGTTGAGTAGTTATACTTTAAGTAGCTACTCAGAAAACTGATTGACCAGTCCATGATGGGATAGATGACTTGTGCCAAGAATTTACAACACTAGCAAACTAACATAAGGAAATAAACACAAAGACACTAGAGGAACTTTGATCCTTTGGCACTTACAGCTATATCAAATATTAAACAAAACCCCAATGTTACCAAGAATAACATAAATCTTCAGATTAGAGGACTATTTACCTCAGTTCTTATTACCATATACAAAATATCTGTCCTTTAACATAAAATTATAAGGCATGACAAAAGATGAAAGAAGAACAAACAAGCAAAAAAAAAGAAAGAAAGAAAAAAAAAATAGACTTAAGAGACAAAGCAAGCACCAGAACCAGACTCGCATATAATACAAATGTTGGAATTATTAAGCAGGAATTTTTTTTAATTATGATAAGAACATAATATGACCTCTAATCTTTTAACATAAATTAAAGTGTATAACACAGTATTGTTAAGTATTGTTAACTATAAGTGCAATGTTGTATAGCAGATTGCCAGAATATAATTAAAATTGTATACCCATTCAACATCAACTCCATATTTCCCCCCGCCCCTAGTCCCTGGCAGCCACTTATTTTAGTGTCTGCTTCTATAAGTTTGATTATTTTAGATACCTCTTATAAAGGAAATCATACAGTATTTGCCTTTCTGTTACTGACTTACTTTACTTAGTATAATGTGGTCCAGATTGAACCATGTCGTCACAAATATCAGGGTTTTCTGCTTTTCAAAGGCTGAATAATATTTTATTGTATCGTAGATACTATATTTTCCTTATCTATTGATCTATCAGTAAACAATAAGTTTCAATGTGTTGGCTATTGTGAATAATGCTATAATGAATATGAGAGTACAGGTATCTCTTTGTGATTCTGATTTCAATTATTTTGGATATACACTCAGAAGTGAGATTGATGAATCATATGGTGTTTTTGTTTTTAATTTTTTGAGAAATTTCCAGACTATTTTCCATAGCTGCTGTACTACTTTACATTTTCACCAATAGCATATCAGACAGGGAATTTAAAATAATTATAATTAACATTTTAAGAAGTCTAACGGAAAACACAAATAACATGAAAGAACATAACAGTATTATAAAAAGAGAGAAAAAATTATAAGAAACAGTCAAAAGAAAATGTTAGAAATTAAAAATACTGTAACAGAAATGAAGAATGGCTTAATGGACTCATGAGTTGATTTGACATGTCTGACAAATCAGTGAGCTTGAATTGAAACTTCTCAAACTGAAAATATAAAGAGAGAAAAGAATTAAGGAACCATTATATAACATCGAAAATGGTGAGACAATTTCAAAAACTGCAACAAATGTGTAATTGAAATACAGAAGGCAAAAAGAAAACTGAGAAGGAAAAATATTTAAAGGAAAAAATGGCCAAGAACTTTTCAAAATTAATGACAGATACCGAACCACAGATCCAAGAGTTTGGAGAACAGCAAAAGCAGAATAAATATCCAATTCTTCGTCGTCGTCGTCGTCATCATCATCATCATCATCATCATCATCATCATCAACCAATGCAATGTCATATTAAAACTTCAGAACACCAAAGAGGAAGGCAAATTCTTAAAGGAAGTCAGAGAAAAATATCCTACTTATAAAGGAGTAAGAATAATGAACTCAGGTTGGACAAATAAGTATGAACTCATATTTAGCTTAATATAGAGATGGTTATTTATATGAGTATATATAGATATGTGTATACACACACACACACACACACACACACACACGTTTGTATAGATACATGTAACTCATCTACAAGGGCCTAGAAGCAATGATACACCAATAGTAAACCTAGTGCCTAGATTTTGGTTTTTAAGACTATGCTCCAGTTAAAGAAACTAAGTTTGAGAAGGATAGGTATTCAATCTTTTGCAAGTATTTGCTAGAATTCACCAGCGAAGCCACATGGTCCTGAAATTTGGTTTGTTGGGAGACCTTTGATTACTGAATCTTTCTCCTTGCTAGTAATTGTTATATTCAGATTTTCTATTTCTTCATAATTCGATCTTGCAAGATTGTATGTTTCCAGGAATTTATTTTTTCTGAGTTGTCCAATTTGTTGGCATATAATTGTTCACTGTAATCTCTTATGATGTCAGCTGGCTTTAGTGAGGCTGTGGGAGAGCACAGGGCAAGTTGTGCCTGCTTGTGGGAGAATGAAAAAATGGTGTCCACCAGGGTCTCTGTCCAGGTAGAGAGAGAGTCCCAACAGGCCTTTTAGCAGATACTTTAGGATTAACAAGTTAATCTCCTTCACATACAGTCATACCCTGCGTAACAATGTTTTGATCAACAATGTACTGATTATACAATAGTGGTCCCATAAGATTATAACGGAGCTGAAAAATTTTTTGTCTAATGCATCATAGCCATTGTAACAACATAAAGCAACACATTACTCACATGTTTGTGGAGATGTCGATGTAAACAAATCTACTGTGCTGCCTGTTGTATAGAAGTATAGCACATACAATTATATATAGTATATAATACTTGGTAATGATAATAAACAGTTATGTTACTGGTTTATATATTTACCATACTTTTATTATTATTTTAGAATATATTCTTTTCTACTTATAAAAAATTTTACTGTAGAACAATATGCAGTGTTAATCTGGCAGCAGCCTCATACATCTGTGTTTACTGCATTTCTTGATTGCATCATTTTCTCTTGTGCTTGATTTAGTCTGATGTTGTTTTGTCCAGGAACATGCTGTACAGGTTTGTAGCCTAGGAGCAATAGACTATACCATATAACTTAGATGTATAATAGGTTATACCATCTAGGCTTGTGTAAGTGTAATCTATGATGTTTGCACAATGACAGAATTGCCTAATGATGTATTTCTCAGAACATATCACTGTCATTAAGTGGCACGTGCCTGTATAGTCTAGGTGCTTTTCAAGCTGCTCCTTTTGCACTGGTTCCTGGAGTAAGTCTGTGTGTGAGCCCTTTAAGAGAAGTATCTCAATTCTCTACGGCATTTAGGGTTTCTTGGATGAGAGCCCCATTGGTTTTCAAAGCCAGTCATTTTGGGGGTTTGTCTTATCAGGACAATTCCCAAGAGGTGAGATTCCTGATGCAGGGCACAATCCCCTCATTCTTCAGGGACAAGCTCTAGATTTATGAGATCCTTCTTGTTTGTGGATCACTGTACCAGGGTGGAGATTTTAGCATGACCATGTCTCTGCCTCACCTATCCACCTTAATGTGGCCCTTTCACTATTTGTTGTGAAGGAGCTGTTCAGCTAGTTTTAAGGGTTTTTTTTTTTTTCAGGGAAAATTGGTCCATATATAGCTATAGATTCAGTATGGTTATGGGAGATGAGTTTAGGATTTTTCTGTGCCCTATCTTGGACCACCTCTCCCTCAGTTATAAATTAATCATACAATTAGGTTTATATATATATATATATTTTTAGTTGTATCATCTTTTTTGCAATCCTCTGGGAAGTGTTTTTTCTAGTTAATATTGTTTCTAGGACATATTGTCTTTTTTAAATTTATTTTTTATTTTTAAATAATTTTTTGTTTTTTAATTATAGTTGGCATACAATATTATATTAGTTTCAGGTATAAAACATAGTGATTAGACATTTATATAACTTATAAAGTGATCACCCTGATAAATCTCATACCCTTCTGATACCATACATAGTAATTACAATATTATTGACTATATTTCTAAGCTATACTTTATATCTCTGTGACTATTTTGTAATAACTAATTTGTACTACTTGATCCCTTCCCCTTTTTCACCCAATCCCCCAACCCCCATCCCATCTGACAACCATCAAAATGTTCTCTATATCTATGTTTGTTTCTGTTTTGTTTATTTATTTGTTCTTTAGATTCCACACGTAAGTAAAATCATATTGCATTTGTCTATCTATGTTTGACTTATTCCACTCAGCACAATATCCTCTAGGTCTATGTTGTTGCAGATGGCAAGATTTCATTCTTTTTATGAGTAATATTCCATTGTATATATGTACCACCTCTTTGTTATCCATTCATTCATGGACATCAAGGTTGCTTCCATATCTTGGTTATAGTATATAATGCTGCAAAGAACATAGGGATTCACATGTCCCTTGCAAGTAATATTTTGAGTTTCTTCAAATAAATACCCAGAAGTGAAATTATTGGGTCCTTCTTTGTCTCTTGTTAGCTGTTTCTTTTTTTTTTTCATTTCCGTTTTTATGCAATTCCTTTTTTCATCTCTTTACTTTCAGTCTGTGTGTGTCTTTCAGTCTGAAGTGAGTCTCTTGTAAGCAGTATATGTGAGAGTCTTGTTTTCTAATCCATTCAGCCATCCTGTCTTTTGATTGAAGCATTTAATCCATTTATATTTAAAGTAATCGTTGGTAGATATGTAGTTACTGCCACTTTATTATTTATATTTTTTATCTTTTTTTTTCTTCTCCTTGAAAAAGTTTTTTTAAACATTTCTTATACTACTACTTTGGTGTTGATTAACTCCTTTAGCTTTTTCTTGTCTGGGAAGCTCTTTATCTGTCCTTCAATTTTAAATGATAGCTTTGCTAGGTAGAGTAATCTTGGTTGTAGGTCCTTACTTTTCATCACTTTGAATATTTCATGCCAATCCCTCTGGCCTGCAAAGTTTCTGTGGAAAAGTTAAGACACATTGTCTTTATAGTACGACAGCTACACAATTCTCTCCACCCTACTAGTTAAAAGTTCTGAAATAATACAAACACTGTGACTTTATTTCAAATGGATATCTTTGTCTCCTTTTTGGTGTATACTCTCCTTGTTTACTGTAACTCCCCTTTTTTCAAAATATTTAAAATGTTTACTCTAATCATTTTTTAAAACTAAATTTATTTGTGAATAAATAAACCTGTGTGGATTCTAAAACAATTTCAGAATAAGTACTTGTGTATATATGTGTTGAGGGCTGGGAACATGGGTTATACTCACATATAAAAAAGAGCAAGTAAAACTGCCTTGTTAAGTCTTAGGTGAAACAGGTGTTCAACTTTAGGCTAATAGATACTGCCTTCATTTCTTCCCTCATAAACATATCTTTCTTCAAATGACAAAATATTTCATCTAAATAGTCATTTTGTTTTTTGCTGATGAATATTTCATTGTGAGGCTATACTTAACTTTATTTTAACTAATATCGCATATTGGCATTTGTATTATTTCCAGTTTGTGGCTGTTACTAACGTGATTCTATGAACATTCTTATGCATGAAGCCTGATGATGCACACCAGCAAGTGTTTCCTATGGTATACACCTGGATGTGAAATTTCTAGTTATTTCTAGTTATAAAGTGAAGAAATGTCAGCCTTACAAATTGATGGTTGTATCAATTCACACTACTCCCAGAAATGTCCCTATTTATTTGCATCTTCTATAATAATTGATATTGTCGAAGTTCCTTGTTATTGCTTATTTGTTAAGTTAAAAAGGTATCTCATGGTATTAGTATTTATTTATCTGATCTCTAGGGAAGTCAAACCTCTTTCCATGTTTGTTTTCCATACATGTTTCCTTGATCTAAAATGCCTTTTAAGACTAGTGGTTACCAGAGAGTAGGTGGTGGGGGAAGAGGGGGAAGGTAGACAAGGTAAAAGGGGTCAAATATATGGTAGCTGAAGGAAACTGGACTTTGGGTGGTAAACACAATTGAATATACAGATTCAATTGTCAAATTATAATGTACACCCGAAAATTATATAATTGTATTAACCAATGTTACCCAATAAACTTAATAAAAATAAGAAACAGAAAAACAAACAAAATAAAATGCCTTTTATATATTTTGCTAATATTTATATTATTTGTAAATTATTTGTCTTTTTTTTATTTATTTGTAGAAGTTCCTTATATACTATAGGTAATAAACCTACATTGGGTTGTAAGTATTCTAAATGCTTTTTGACAGTTTATGAGTTAGATTTTCATTTTTAATTATGTCTTTTGATTTAAGTATTAAGAGATAAAGATCCTCAACTTTAATGCATTTCAATTTATCAATCTTTTTTATTATAGTTATCAGTTTCTTCATGATTTCAAGGCCACAGAGATACTTTATATTTTTCTTATTGATAGTTCTTTTGTACATTGATTTTATAGACTAAAAGTCTTTTCTTTCTTTTTCAATCAAAATTTACTAAACATTTTCAATTGCAATGTGGGTTTAGTGCTGGGCACTTTAGAGGATACAAAAATAAGATACACAAAAACTGACAGGACATTTACAACATATTTAGAAACAATCTTAATTGGACTTTTTTGCTCTTCCATAATTCCTGATTATACCATTATTATTAAAATTATAACTCTTCATATATTATTTTAACTTATTGTTACATAATTTAATCTATTAGTCTATTCTGTGAACTTTTCTGAATAAAATGAACTTATTTTTTTCTAGTCTAGACTTTATTCAAATAATTGGACATGAACACGTGTTAAGCTATTAAGAACCCACTAATAGATCAAGTTAAGTCACTCTCCTAAGAAAAGATGAGAGCTGCATAAGTTACTTGTACAGTTATGGATATGAATTTTGGCTAAACCAACCATGCACCATGCTTCTGCAAAGACTGTTTTAAACCACTTATACATTTGCATCTGCAACAAGGCTGCCTGGGTTAAGGTTATAGTCTTAGAATTAGAGCCAACAACAGTAGACCAAATACAAGCCCATGATAAGACTTCATGAATCATTTTCACATATTTAAACAATTTTGGCTTTCATTTTGCTCACTACACTATGTTATAGTTAAGTGCACAGGATTTGCATTAGACTTTTGTCCTGATTTCACTTTTATAGTTTCTTATCGGTTGTAAAACCTACATTCTTACACAATTACAAGGACTTGCCTATGATCTCTATGTTTGCAGATTGACTGGGCAGGATATAAAATCTTTTACTGATATTTTTCTTCATTTAAGTTTCATATACTTGTTGCATCATTTTATTTTGATATGAAGTGTCGCTGTAAGGAAATCTAATGTTACTCTGGTTTTCTTCCTTATACATTTAACTTCTTACCTCTATGCCCAGATAAATCTTTCTTTAATTTTAATATTAAAAATATTATAAGTTGACTTTTCCAAGATGATTTTACTAGTTATAATTAGAATTAAGTCTTTATTATGATCTTGCACTGTGGAAGACTTTAATGGGAAAAATGTTATAACTATATTTGAGAACATTGAAAGACATTTAAGTAAAGAGGTGCATTATGGAATCAAGTAGCAATACTCAATGTTGTAAAGCCAAAACTAAACTACAAATTCAATACAATCACCAAGTATATCTACATTATCTTTTAGAAATTAAATTCATAACAGTCAACAAAAGTTTTGAAAGAAATATAAAAAGGGAAATTTTTTCCTCGTGGATATCCAAATACATTATAAATCTATAATAAGTAAAAAGACTGGTGCTACAAAAATTCAATGTAACACAATAAGTAAATATTAAAAGTAGCACTCTTTATACATGGAAATATAGATGATAAAATTGGTGTATAAAGTTAGCAGGCAATAGTGAATTATTTGATAAATCAATTTATCATAATTTACCATCCATTTAAAAGTAAGGCTAAATCATTACTGCTCATGTTTCAAAAAAAAAAAGTTCCAGATGTATTAAAGACCATGTTTGTTTTAACAAAAATCAGTAAATTTATTAGAAGACAATATTAGAGAACATTGTTTCTAATGTAAGATACATAAATGCAAAATAAATAAAAAAGATTAATACATTTGATTATACCTATAATAAAAAAACATGAAGCCATCATAGAATAGGTGAAAAAATGACAGATAGATGCAGTGATAACATTTTAATATACAGGACAGAATGAGCTTAGTACTCAATTATAGACATAGAATTTAAAATAAAATGAGCAAAACAGTAGAAAAATGGAAAAATGAGCAAGTCACAGAACAAGAATCAGGTAAAATTTACCATAAACTAATAATGGTGCTGTTTTTCATCCTTTCTATTGACAAAGATAAGAAAATTTTATAATATCAAGTATTGGTAAGGGTGTATAGAAAGAGAAACTCACACTGTGGATGCGTAGACATTTTAATAAAGAAAGATCTTTACCCATGAAGAAGGAGAGAAAATTTTTTTTAAAAAGTGTTTTGTTTTACAAGTTTTGTAGTTTTATATTTCAGTGAGTATTTTGGGTAAAGTAGCCAAAGAAAAAATCAGGCACCATTTAATGTTAGAAACAGAAACCACTCTAGATTTTTAAACAATATGTAATTTAATACAGGAATTTAAATGCTGTGCAAAATTGTTGGATGAGGTTGACGAGCAGTTTCTAAGCTGGGGCTCTTGGAATGACTCCAGGAACAATACAAAACTGACCAACTTGTGTCTACCTCATCTGATGTCATCACCAGTTGAACCGGTCTTCAAATATGTCTTAGAAATATGGAAATAAATAGCCATTTGTGTGTGTGCATGCATGTGTGTGAGTGTGTGTGTGTGCGTGTGTATCTGGTATTAGCAGTTCTATCTGGCCAGTTACTTCAAGATTAAATAGAATTGCATAATTATATATTGTTTACTTAAATAATAACTGCATAATCATAACCTTTGCATGATAATTCATAGTTGAGGATTTCCGAACAACTTTACAAACATTACCTTCTTCATCTTTGCAACTTGCTCTGAGGGCTTAACTAAGTAACTCTAAGAATTTTGATTTATAGATGGAGAAAATGAAATAGGCAGGTGAGATTATTTATTTGTAATAGATATTGACTGAGCTGGGAATGAAGCCAGGACTCTGGAGTGTGGTTCATTCTCTAATCCTGTATCTTGGTTGTAGATTCTAATGATTAATTATTTTAATTGAGTTACAATAACATAGCAAATTACCTGACATTCTACCAAATGAAACTACAAACTTACAGTCCTATTATCAATGAAGTTAATAGCGGCATCTCTAACAAAATTTAAATTGAGGGCTTTCTGAATCTAAACTAAATCTGTTAAACTACAATACTAAATGCCAATTGATAAGACTTGTCCCCAGAATCTTCTACAAGGCTTTTACCACTTATTACCAAGAATGTGTAGGGAGCCATCTAGACCTTAATTTCTCACTTTTTCTCTGTTTCTTCTCTTGACAAAAACTTCCTTATCATTTATAATCTTGAAAGATAATCTTGTCATTGCTATCAATCTATGCCATAAATGTCAAATTGTCAAAGCAGACTTGAATGAATAATCTTACCCAATGCTAAAATTTTCTAATATTTAGCAAATTATATAAGCAAGCCTTCTTGTTTTTCCCTTCTACCAGTCTATTGCTCTGCTTTACCTTAGTCTATTGCCCTGAGATATTACTTCAGATCCAGACCTATGACAAAGTCTGCCTTTCCCAGACCCCATGTATTTGCAACTGCCCTTTTACACTCCTCACTGTGTCCAGAGGATGATTGTATTTCATGGGTAGTGGCCACTTTCCTATTAAGTGGTACATATAAATTCTTTGGTTGAGGCAAATCTTCCCTTTACAGGCCCTTGGCATCTGTTTTCCTTCTTCCTTTGTTAGTTCTTTAGTATTCCTAATTCCTGAATCTTTGGACATTGTTTGTCAGTATTCAAGCAGGGAATAGATAGCTTAATGTTTTTAAGCAGAAAAGAATTCAATACCAGAATTTAGGTGCTTAGAAATTGTGCTGGATGAGAAGTTAGAGGTTAAAAAATGCTACTGCCATCCAGTGTTCAGGAAAGTGCTTACACAACTACCAACCTCACAGTTACCACTCACCCACATGTATTTCACTGGTATGGGCAAACAGACTGGCTCTACTTAGCATATGAAACATCTGATGCATTCTGCTTATTGGGACTGCTCCACTAAATAATGAAAAATGACCTCCACCTCTTCCATCTTCTGAACTCGAATGTGTGCATTTCAATGGTAGAAGCTCATCTCATGCAGAAAACTAGTTGCAAGGATATCTGGGATATGCAGTTTTTAGCCACATAGCTCCTGTGATACAGGGGATGGAAACATAAAATAAGAAAATGAAACATTTCGTTGAGTGTCAAATGACAATATCTAACACATTGATTTATTATACTTCCCCAGTTTCAGAAGCTCATCTTACAACTTTAGTGTCCTGAGTCCACATCTGATATGATACGTTCTTTCTGCCTCCTCTCAGCATTTCTCTGTCATGCCTTTTTAGTAATCCACATACTTTAAGACATGGCAGGCAGATATTTATATTTTTTAAAATTAATAATAATAAATTAATATTTTGACTGCTGGTGAAACATTTGCATTATTATAGAGGCCTTCTGGAATCATTAACTTTAACAATGACTCTGTTGGGAGTGTAATGTTCCATGGCAAGCAAGCATGGTATATGTATTCATTAGTAAGATTTTAGAGCCTCTCGCTTTAGGTCACCCATAAAACCTGCCCTCTTTGCTTCTATCCTAAGGGCTGGCCCCAAGCCATTATAATGTAATTTACATCAATGTCTTGTTTTGTGATCATAAAATTAGAGTAATATTTTTTATCCTGAAAAATAATAATGTGCAAAATAAAAAGAATTTATTCTTCTAAAATTTCTGGAAGACTAGAGTGGATTATTGCTTGTAGTAATGATAATTAAACTATCCATTTCAAAAGTGACCAAAAAGATTTTTAAAAAGTTTGGAGTCAATCTTCAAAAACCATTTGTCTTGGCCCTTCTACGTTTAAGTCAATAGGAACAATCTCAGGCTATAACAAAAACCCTAAAAAAATGTTCTAAATTTCCATTTTTGGAACTGACTATTTATGTGCTAAGACTGAACTATGACATGGAATAAAAATTATTTGAAAATGTCCCTGACATTGTATATCTTATGATAATTACATTCTCAGCTTTCTTATCATTTGTTTCTTTGCTTATTCTTTTATCTTTTTTCTTTTTACTCTATTTGTTTCACTTTTTCCCTGTAAAGATTTAAAGATTTGTTATTTTTTCTTCAACTGGTATTTTACTGTTTAAAGGAAATTTTTTGTTGCTCAAATAGTCTACTTTTTCAGTAAATTCAACAGTGCTATAAAGCTGATATTTTTGATAAGTGTAGAGCTTTTACTGTAATTGTACAGAACACCGGGATAGGAACATTAATCAAAGCAAAATATTCAATATATTATGACAGGACAAAAGAAAAGACCAAAGAAAGAATAAGTGGGTTTTTTTTTTTTTGCCTCTGGGCGATGAAAATTTAGTGTTACTAAGGATACCGACTTTTTTACTGAGATATGCTATTCACTATTTCTTAACAAATTCTGCTTGCTAATTACTATCAGACAGTGTAAACTACAGAGGACATAAAGTAAAAAGTTTTAATCAGCCACCAAAACCAAATACGTCCCAGATTTGTATAGGAAGTGTAAGGAAGATGAATATCTGCTTGCTTTACTAAATATCTGAAATGTGAATAATATCTAGAACCAAATTTTAACTAGATACATCTATTACAAACTACTTGAAAACTGTGCTACATACCAATACATTAAAGCAACTGGGATAATTTTTTTTTTTTGGTAATTTCCCCTGAAAAAAAAAGGCCATCATTTCAATAATAATATATTTAAATATTCAAGGATATTTTAATATTTTTAAGTGGTAAAGTTATTTGTGTAACACATAAGCCCCTGCGGCATTTTTATTGACTGAGTATAAAAGAGGAACCGGAAAGTATAGAGCTCAACTCAAAATGGCTTAAAGGCAACTTCTTAATCATTCCCATGCCTAGTGCTGCATATGATACAAATTGGCCCTCAGTTATTGTGTATTAAATGAAAAACAGATACTACAATAGCAATATGAAATAAAATGTTCATTCTAAGTATATTATAGTTTATCACTGGGAAAGATTTGGATAAAGATTCAGTATTTATTTTGTCCTACTTTGTACCAAATGCTGCATTAATCTCTTTTACATGCATTATCTTATTTACTTTTTTCAACAATCTGAGCATGCATTGGGAGGAGGGAACAGATATAGTTCATTTCAAAATGATTTTATGGCTTTAAGATTCAAATTAAAAAGAGAAAATCAGAAACATAACAAAGCACAAACACTTGTTATCACATCAGAAATTGTTTCATCTAGCAAAAAGCAATGGATTCTGAGTAAGGAGATGCTGTGCCTTTAAGGGCATCACCATGGCAAGTGTGCACTGTGGGGACCACTGACATACAAGCTGTGGCAGCTCCCAGGGCACACTGAAGTCCTTGTTGCCAGTGACCAGCAGGCAAGAAGAGGAGTCAATGGTATGGGAAATTGATGCTGACTCTTAGGAGTCGGTAAGGTTGCTCTTCCAGTTGGAGACAGGGAAAAATAAGTGTGGAACCCCAATGATCCACGTAAACACCTTTTGGTGTTCCATTGCCCCATTGTAACTGTAAATGGACATGCGCAGCAAACCCAGACTAAGAAGAATATAATTATCAAGAAGTCACAGCCCTCAGAAATGAAGGTTTGGATTATACCACCATGGAACACCATGACCTGCCAAGGTGAGAGCCAAGGATGAGGGAAATCTGAAACAAATAGAGGAGGGAGAATGAAGAACAATGGCAGCTCTCAGATCAACTGCAGAGATTGGAGCTATCTATAGCTCTCCTCACAAACCTCCCTATTCAAAATTCAAATTATTGATATTATTTAAGATTTCTCTCAGGAAGAGAGGACTCTGGGAACCATGGAGGAGCTTTCCTTTGCATACGTGTGTAGTGGAGTGCAAAGTGTGGTCTGCAGCGGCCATGAACATACCCCTCTCAGGGCTGAGGCTGCAGGAAGCAAAGTTCGCAGAGAAACTCAGGTGCTGTGTTCTGATATTCATTGCCACATTTTAATGAAGGTCATACTTCCCACAGACTGCTCTTGCCCGGGAGTAATGATGGCAGGGATTCAAAGGCAGGCCTGTTCCTGGATTAGACTCCTCTGATAGCAACTTTGACTCCCAAACAGTTTTGCCAAATTTTCCTTTAAACTTAAGTCAGTGATGTTTCCGCCCAACATTGCATCTTCTCTTTCCTCTCTCCTTCACTCAGAGTCAGATTTGAATCATAATGTGATGATTTTCCTAGCTTCCCTTGGATCTCTTGCCATTTTCTCTTATATCTTGCTTCTCACAGGGCCTGGACTAGCACGCATACTTACTGGATGAAACCTGCCCACTTTTTCACTAGGCAGCTTTTGCTTGAGTTTCATAATGAGCTGACAGCACAACAGTCTTATAAGGATGACAAGCCTTCTATCTCCCAGAAATTAATCAAATTTTCAGGCCTGTTGAAGAGACTGTTCTAGTTTTTGCTACTCTTACAGATAATTATATTCAATTTTGCTCTTTTCTTTGTTCAGTTCGATGTGATGTTGAGAGGAAGTAAGTAACAGCATTTGGGGTGAGAAAAGAGATAATAGCATGTTGAAAAGGAACACACTTCTTTTAAATCTTTAACATTAGTTCCGACAAAATTAAAACTTTGCTGTGTTTTGATTGTCTCATTTCCTGCTTTATCATAGCTCTTGTTTACACATATTTCTTATATTTTTTCTTTTATTTCTATGACCAAGTATATGTTTATTGATCTCAGTACTATTCCCCCCACCCTCTTTTCAGGATGGCTCTTATTTCTGCCTTTGTTTAACTATGCTGTGAGACATCCAGGTCACGTGATCCTTCAGAGAAGACTATACAACCACATAAAAAGTATAGAAAGCTAACAATTTTGTATAGTATTGGATGAAAAATGAAGGGCAATTTATGTAACTGCTACACAGAAGTTGCTGTAATAAGCATATTTTCCCAATCAGAACTTTTTTTTTTTTTGTAATCATGAAAAAGTGCTCATTGTGAGCACTTATTGCCCAATTGAAATAACTTCTTTTAAGGCTAGAGTGTAATTTTGAGTTTTATCCAGTTGGAAGCTTATCATGAAGCATGATTTCCTGCTTTAATGCATGATATACAATCAGAAAATATATGTTAATTAGGTAAATTCTGTTCAAGTATATTTATGAGACACTGGGTTTCAAAGACTTTGCATTCAAAATTTACAAAGGCATACTCTCAGGGACTAGGTCTAAGGCAAACAAACAAATACCAATAGCAGTAACTTCTATCCATGAGTATTCCTATGAACTTCTCCTGTCCTTGCCTTCTGGTTGGCTTTTATTGGTTTCGAACTCAGATTTTATCTTGAAATCTTATTTTCACATACAACTTATAGATATAACAACATTTCTTTGCCAACCTGTATCTAACTTCAGTTTATTAGTTATATTTTATTGAGCTATATCTTATTAGAGCTCTCCTTTGCTCCCAATTTTAACTTGCCCAGTCCTTTTTTATGTTTTTCAAAATTTTATTATTAAAAATCTCAAATGTACAATAACAATCTACCACTGAGATTCTACAATTAATATTTAACCACACTGAGTTTTCAACATACAAATCCTGTTATACATCCAACAATTTATCTTATTTTTGATGCCTTTCAAAGCTAGTTGCAGACAACATTTTAGCATGCATATCATTAACCAGAGTTCAATAATTTTTTATTCCATTTGAGTTTTTAGCATTATTATTTATATACAAGGAAATGCTCAGATTATAAGTATTCCATTCCAGGAAATTTTGACAAATGCTTCTACCTGTGTAATTCAAATCCCTATGGACATATTTCTTTCATTGTTAAACTTCTAGTAGCTAACAGCTCATAGCTCACAGACACATTGACATGTGATTGAAGTTAGCTGGAACAAGAAAAAACCTTATCCATATATACATATATATGAAATTAAAAAATCTGTATGTGCCTTAATTCCTGAATACATATTCTACCTGTCCAAATACTTAATCCTTTGACCTATTTTGACCTCTAATATAGATCAGAGAATCAAAGTCTCATCCAGATAAGGATATCTGTAAAATGTTGACTTAGCACACTTTGCCAGTCTAGTAACTACAGGTAAGACAATCTCATTACAAGGGATTAATTATATATTCTCCCACTGTAGGACCGCAGGGCTGCTGCAGGTTAAATAATGTAATTCCAAATTTCTGCAGACTGCATTTTATTTGACAGAGAAGGATCAAATGATGATAGAAAGAAGCAGAATCTAGGTATGTTTGGCAGTTTCCATGAGAGCTGCTTCCTTCACCCCAGCAAAAACTTTTTTTAGCATGTCCTTAGCAGACGTATCACTGAGGATAATACCCCCTGAGAGTCACTTCTGGATTTATCAATTGCTGAGAGCACATGCAATGATATCAGTGTTTCCTGTTTTAAGAATCATTTATGTTGCAAATACTGGGCTCCGAAAGTGCTCTGCCTCTTCGTTATATCACATTCTCACTATTGCACAGCTTTACACCTGTTTGACAATCATAGCATTGTGCCATGTCCTCAGATGACCCATCACTGACTATTCTACTGACAGTAAACTCCCTCAGCCTCCCAAGTGTTCAGAAACATAAAACAAGGTTATGTTGAGAGAATGAAACAAAGGTGAAGCAAATCTGGACACTATACAAATTAACGACAAGAAAAACAAAACCAGAGTTTTCCAGAATAGAGACAAATCAGGCTGTCAAGTCTTAAGTTGACCAAATTTAACTGAGATCAAGTTAAAGCTTGTAAGGCTGGGAGTCCTTTTTCTTAGAAGGCCTAGCACAAAGCCTGTTTGCAACCTGAATCTGATATACTAGATTCTGTTCAGTCTGCAATAGTCTGCATTTGGTCTTTCCTTCTACCTGCTGTGATGCTTATCTAATCAGTAATCCATTATTTACCTTGCTGGACCCTGGCTTCCTGCAGATCCTGACTTATAAGAACAGCATGTGCTATCGTATTGATTGACTTTACATGCTCTGGTATTTCAGATAAGTTCTTTCTATGATACTCCTTTAGTTCTGGCATTTTAAGAGTTATCAGCCAAGAGCATTTGCAGTGCTATTAGGTAGCCAGATTGAAGTGAACCATAATAGATTTCTTTATCTATTCATTTATTCAAATATTTATTGAACATCTATCATATGTCATGCCATGAATTAAGATCTGGGACAGAACATCAAATGCAATGTGGCTTTTATTCAAAGTCATAATATGAGAGACGAGAAAAAATATTCAAGAAATAATTACAACACTGTGTGATTGGTGCAAAAATAGACATACATATTGGTGCATAGACATAAATCCTCTACACTTGGATAAAAGTGAAAAGTGGTAGAGAAAGCCTGCAGAGGAGACATGTAAACTGTCTTTAAGGATGAGAAGTTTGCTACTGCTGGAAATAGTGGGTAAGTGCATTCCAGGCAGATGAAGCAGCAAGCACAGAGATATATGGCATAAAACAGTAGGATGGATTAGTGGAACGAACCTTAAATAGTTCATAATGACTAGATAGCTGCTACTGTGTGGCACTGCTGGGATATAAGGTTGTAAATTTTATAATAATAACATATTAATGTAACTTAATAAATATTATATGTTTTAAGTCTTTACAACAACTCTGTGAAGTAGGTATACTATCTTTATCATTGCTCCAGTTTTATAGATGTAGGAATGCAGACAGAAAAAAGCAAGTTGATAAAGGTAGTATAGCCGATAAATTGTAGAGCCAGGATTCGAATGCAGGTAGTCTGCATTTTTTTCCCTGATTTTAATTTCAAATTTAGTTTTAAGATTAAATGTACATATTGTAAAATTCACATTTTTTACATAGTTTTATAATAAATATTTTTTAAAATTTTATTTTATTATTACTTTCAAGTATATAATACATTGGTTAGACATTTATATAGTTTATAAAATGACCCCCCTAATTGCTCTTTCTCTCTGGCTCTCCACTTGGCCATTGTATTAATGCTAACTGCATTCCCTATGCTGTACTCCCCACCCCCATGACCATCTATTAACTACTAATTTGTACTTCTTTAACCCTTCATCCCTTTCTTCCAGCCCACCCAACCCCTCCCCTCTGGCCATCACCAGATTGTCTTCTATAGTTGCGAGTCTGTTTTCGATTAGTTTGTTCTTTTTGTTCTTTAGATTCTGCATATAAATATGGTATTTATCCTTTTCTGTCTGACTTATTTCACTCAACATAATAACCTTAAGTACATCCACATCATTGCAAATGGTAGAATTTCATTTTTATTTAATGGCTGAGTAATATTCCATTGTATATATGAATCATAACTTCTTTATCCAATTGTCTGTTGATGGGTATTTAGGTTGCTTCCAAATCTTGGCTATTGCAAATTGTGCTGCCATAAACATAGGGATGCATAGATCTTTATGAATTATTGTTTTTGTTTTCTTTGGATAAATACCCAGAAGTGCAATTGCTGAGTCAAAAGGTATATCCATTTTTAATTTTTTGAAAAGCTCCAGATTGTTTTCTGTAGTGGCTGTACTAATCTGCAATTCCATCAACAGTGTATGAGAGTTCTCTTTTCTCCACATCCTTGTCAACACTTGTTCTTTGATTTCTTGATGATAGCCATTCTGGCAGGTGTCAGGTGATATCTCATTGTGATTTTAATTTGCATTTCTCTGATGATTAGTGACCTTGAGCATCTTTTCACATGTCTATTGGCCATCTGTATTTCCTCTTTGGAGAAATATCTGTTCGGGTCTTCGCCTATTTTTTAATTGGATTGTTTGATTTTTTGTTGTTGCATTGTATGAGTTCTTTATATATTTTGGATATTAACCTCTTATTAGATGTGTCATAAGCAGGTATCTTCTTACAGTCAGTCGATTATCTTTTCATTTTGTTGATGATTTCCTTTGCTATACGAAAACTTCTTAATTTGATGTAGTCCCTTTTGTTTATTTTTTCTTTTGTTTCCCTTGCCTGAGGAGATATGTCTGGAAATAAATTATTAGTAGCAATATCAGAGAAATTACTGCCTATGTTTTCTTCTAGAATCTTTATGGTTTCAGGTCTTTTAAGTCTTTAGTCCATTTTGAGTCTATCCTTGTATATGGTGTAAGAAGGTAGTCCAGTTTCCTTCTGCTTTTTTCTTTTTTTCATGTATCTGTCCAATTTTCCCAGCGCCATTTATCGAAGAGACTGTCTTTATGCCATTGTATATTCTTGCCTTCTTTGTCATATTTTAAGTGAGTGTATAGGCATAGATTTATTTCTGGGCTCTCTATTCTGCTCCTTTGATCAATGTATCTGTTTATATGTCAGTACCATGCTGTTTTGATTACTGTAGCCTTGTAGTATAGTTTGGTATCAAGTAGTGTGATACCTCCAACTTTGTTCTTCTTTCTCAAGATTGCTGTGGCTATTTGGGGTCTTTTATGGTTCCATATAAGTTTTAGGATTATTTGTAATCCTAAATGAATTGGTATTTTGATAGGGATTGCATTGAATCTATAGATGGCTTTGAGTAATATGGCCATGTTAATGATGTTGATTCTTACTACCCATGAGCACAGTATATACTTCCATTTATTTGTATTTTCTTCAATTTCTTTTTCCAATGACTTATAATTTTCTGAGAACAGATCTTTTACCTCCTTGGTTAATTTGATTCCCAAGTATTTTATAATTTTTACACAATTGTAAATGGAATTGTTTTCTCAATTTCTCTTTCTGAAAGTTCATCATTGGTGTATAAAAATGCCACTGACTTCTGAATATTTATTTTGTACCTGCTATTTTACTGAATTCATTGGTCAGTTCTAACAATTTTTTGGTGGAATCTTTAGAGTTCTCTATATATAGTATCATGTCATCAGCAAATAATGAGAGTTTTACTTCTTCCTTTCCAATTTGGATAACTTTTATTTCTGTCTTGTCTTATTTCTGTGGCTAAGGTTTCCAATACGATGTTAAAGAAGAGTGGTGAAAGTGGACATTCTTGTCTTGTTCCTGATTGTAAGGAAAACACTTTTAGCCTTTCCCCATTGAGTATGATATTAGCCATAGGTTTGTCAAAAACAACCTTTATTATGTTGAGGTATGTTCTCTCTATTCTATTCTCAGTTTCCTGACAGTTTTTATTATAAATGGATGCTGGATTTTGTTGAATGCTTTTTTTTGCATCTATTGATATGATCATATGGTTTTCATCTTTTGATTTGTTAATGTGGTATATCACATTAATTGATTTGCAGATATTGTACCAACCTTGCATCCCAGGAATAAATCCAACTTAATTATGGTATATGATATTTTTAATGTATCGCTGAATTTGGTTTGCTAATATTTTGTTGAAGATTTTGCATCAATATTCATAAGAGATATCGGCCTATATTTTCTCACAACCCTTTCTATTTCTGTGATGTCTAGTTATTTCTCCTCTTTCATTTTTGATTTATTTATTTGACTCCTCTCTCTTTTCTCCTTAATGGGTCTGGTTAAGTGTTTGTCAATTTTGTTTATCCTTTCAAAGAACCAGCTTTCGGTTTCATTAATCTTTTGTATTGTTCTTCTAGACTCTATTTTGTTTATTTCAGCTCTGATCTTTATTATTTCTTTCCTTCTATTAACTTTGGGCTTTGCTGTTCTTTGTCTAGTTCTTTTAACTGTAAGGTTAGATTGTTTATTTGAGATTTTTCTTTTTTCTTGAGGTAGGCCTGTATTGCTATAAATTTCCCTATTGGGACTGCTTTCGTTGTGTCCCATAGATTTTGAGTCATTGTGTTTTCATTTTCATTTGTTTCTAGGTATTTTTTGATTTTTTCCTAGACACATTGTTAACCCATTCATTGTTTATTAGCATGTTATTTAGCCTCCTTTTGTTTGTGTATTTTCCAGTTTTTTTCTTGTAGTCTATTTCCAGTTTCATATAATTATAATCAGAGAAAATATTTAATATGATTTTAATCTTCTTAAATTTATTGAGACTTGTTTTGTGCCCTAATGTGTGGTTTATCTTGGAAAATGTTCCATGTGCACTTGAGAAGAAAGTATATTTTGCTGCTCTGGGATGAAATACTCTGAAAATACTTATTAAATCTATCAGGTCTAGTATTTCTTTTAGGTCCATTGTTTTCTTGTTGATTTTTTATCTGGAAGATCTGTCTGTTGGTGTCCATGGGTGTTAAAGTCTCCTATTGTAAGTGTATTACCTTTGATCTCTCTTTTTATGTCAGTCAATAATTGCTTTATGTATGTAGGTGCTCCTATGTTGGGTGCATATATGTTTACTAGGGTTATGTCCTCTTGATTTATTGATCACTTTATTATTATGTAATGCCCTTCTTTGTCTCTTATTATAGCCTTTGTTTAAAGTCTATTCTGTCTGATATAAGTATTGCTACCTCAGCTTTTTTTTTTTTTCATATCCATTTGTGTGAACTATCTTTCCATCCCTTTACTTTCACTCTGTGAGTGTCATTTGATCTAAAGTGGGTCTCTTATAGACAACATGTGCATGGGTCTTGTTTTCTTATCAATTCAGCTACCCTATGTCTTTAGATTGAAGCATTTAATCCATTTACATTTAAAGAGATTATCGATAGATATATAGTTGCTGCCTTTTTATTATTTGTATTTCTTTTTGTTTCTTTTTACCCCTTCTTTTTTTTTTTTTTTTTTTTTTTTTTAAAGAAGTCCCTTTAACATTTCTTAGAATAATGGCTTGTTGGTGATGAATTCTTTAAGCTTTTTCCTGTCTGGGATGCTCTTTATCTCACCTTCCATTTTAATCAAAAGCCTTTCTAGGTAGAGTATTCATGGTTGTAGATTCTTGTTTTTCATAACTTTGAACATTTCTTGCCAATCTCTTCTGGCCTGGAAAGTTTCTATTGAAAAATCAGCAGACATTCGTGTGGGGGTACCCTTGTAAGTAACCAGCTTCCTTTCTCTTGCTTCTTTTAAGATTCTCTCTTTGTCTTTGACCTTTGCCATTTTAATTATGATGTATCTTGGAGTGGGTTTTGAATTCATCTTGTTTGGACTCATTGTGTTTCCTGAACTTTTATGTCTAATTCCTTTGCCAGGTTAGGGAAGTTTTCTGTCATTATTTCTTCAAATAGAGTCTCAATCCCTTGCTCTCTCTCTTCTCCTTCAGGTATTCCAATGATCTGGATATTGTTATACTTCATGTTGTCCCAAAGGTATCTTAAACTATCTTCATTTTTAATTTTTTTTTTCTTTTTGTTGTTCTGATTAGGTATATTCTGCTACCCTGTCTTCTGATTCACTGATTTGACCTTCTGCTTCATCCAATCTACTGTTGAATCCGTCTAGTTAGTGTATCCTTCATTTCAGTTATTGTATTCTTCATTGCAGTCTGGTTCTTTTGTATGGTTTCTATGTTCTTTTTGATGCTTACTATCTCTCTGTTGAAATTCTCATTGTGCTTATCCATTCTCCCCCTAAGTTCATTGAACATCCTTATAACCATTATTTTGAACTCTTTCTCGGGTAGGTTGCTTGCCTCCATTTCATTTAACTTATTTTTTTGAGTTTTCTCCTGTTGTTTCACTTGTAGCATGTTTCTTTGTTTTCTCATTTTATTAGCTTCTCTGTTTGTTTCTATGTGTTGGGAACATTTATTTCGTTTCTCAGCCTTGGCCAGGTGGACTTATGTGGAAGGTGTCCTGTGTCGCCCAGTGGCACACTCTTCCTGATCCCCTGTCCCGGCAGCTCTGAACGTGATCTTCATGTGGGTTGTGTGTGCTCTGTTGTAGCTAAAACTTTATTGGTGTTAGTACGTCAGTGGGTGGGATTAACGCTTAGGCTGACTAATTGTGGAAATTGGCTACACCCAGAGAGTAAAAGTTGTTGTGTGGGGGCTGACCCCACTGAGAGAGATTTGCCCTAGCAGGCTTGTGTACTTGTTGAGATCACTCTTTGTGTGTACCATTTAGAGGACTAGTCAGGAGTTGCACTGCCATGGTCTACTGCCAGCCTCCGGGTGCATTGGTTTTGTGGCCCCTTGGTAGGGCTCTCCAGTAGGCCAAGGTCAGCCACTGCCTTTGATTGCTGAGAGCTACCTGGTGGGAGCTACAAAGCGATTCACAGATGGTTGTTGCCTATGCTGGATCTATAGGTAAGTGGAAGAGATAATGCTGTAGGCAGTGGTGCAGTTATTCCCCTTTCCTGATCTAGGGCTGTTTAGTGCTCCTCAAGGCCTGACACTGCCTGTCAGTTGCCCATAAGTCTCTAAAACTGGAAGATCCTCTGAGTGATATGTGTGTTGGGTGGTGCAGGGACCCCAGGAGTCTCCTGGATCTATTGAGCAAATTTCCCCTGCCACTGCAGTATCAATTTACATGCCAGTGCTGTCTCTGTAACTCCCTGTACAAGTTTCTAACTGCAACAAGATTGGCTGCTGCCCACCTTGGGTCTGAAAACACCCAAGGTCTGTTTAAGACTTATCGAAGCTTGCAGGCATGAGTTCATGGCCCGCCACGAAATGCTTCTTCTGGATGAATAGGATTTGAGTGGGCCACACGAATTGAGTGCTGTTGTTTGTGGTTGAATTTGTGACCTAAGGAAAGCATGGGATGGGACTGGGTTGCCTGGGAGCAGGTTTGCCACAGGTAATTTGTGAGTTAGGTGGAGCATCATCTCAGTGAGACACGGAGCCATCAGGCCTACATAGCACCAGATTTGCTGCCAACTCTGGGCCTGTGAGCTCCTACCAAAGTCAGATAACACTGTGTAACCTACTGTTATCTGTGATGTGCCCACAAAACCCCTGAGATTTGCCCAAGCGATACTGTATCTCATGTTGGCAGCAGTGATCATCCCGTTACTGTATTCCCTGAACTTTGCTTACTTCACTGGCTGAAATCTGTTGACTGCTTAGAATGTGCCACTCCAGGGCAGAGGCAGCTGCCTATCAATGTGCGATGGGCACTTTGCGGATTGGATGGGGCAGGAAATCAGGGAGTCAAGGGCCATCAGGCCAATGACCTCAGTTTTCTGCAATTTCTGTGTCTGCACGTTTCCACAGTAGTCACAGATCAAAGGGAGACAAGCTGCTTTCTGGGGCAGTGCCACAGACCCCAGTGATAACCTCAAGAGATAGCACAGCTTGTACAGGCAGTAGTGGTCTGCTCACAACTGTTTTCCCTGAAATATGCTTACTGAGCTAGCCAAGGTCTGTTGTCAGCATAGAATGAGCAACCCCAGAGAAAAGTAGAGTGGGGAGGCTGAATGTCAATGGGCTACAGGCTCTTTGTGGCTTGGGTGAAGTGAGATCTCAGGGAGACAAGGGTCATCAGGCCAAAACAGCCTCTGCTGTGCCACAACTTCTGTGCTTGGACATTCCCACTGTAGTCACATATCACAGTGAGACCAGCTGCCATCTGGGGTGGTTCCACAAACCCCTGAGATTCACCCACGTGATACTGTAGCTCTTGCAGGCAGCAGGGGTCTGCCTGCAACTGATTTCCCTGCAGTGCCAGCCCTGTGCTAGCCAAAGTTTGTTGCCTTTGTGAATTGGGAGACTCCAGGGGAAGGGGCACTGGCCATTGACTGTCAGTGGGCTGCCTGGGGCAATTTGTGAATAAGGTGGGGCAGGTTCTCAAGGAGACAATGGCCATCAGATCAATAGGGCCTGTCTCACTGCACTTTTGGTAACTGTTGGTGTGTTCCCGCAAAAGTCCCAGATCACAGCAAGACCAACTGCTGTGATCCCTGAGATCTGCCCAAGTTCCTGTTGGCAGCATTGATCTGCCTGAAACTGCCTCCAAAATGTGCACTCACAGTGCTGGCTGCTAGCTGCTAATGGCCCTGAATAGTACAGGGCATGGCAGCTATCCATCAACAAAAGTCCCTAGCAATCTGCAAGTTAGATGGGGCGGGCTGTTCTCCTCAGACCAGTGCTTCCTAATGGCCTTGTGGGAGGGGTCTGCACAGTCAAGCTGGAGCAGTCTGTAGATTGCCCTGTAGGGGGGCCGACTAGGGCTCAATGGCGGCTGCCCATTCAGCCCTTATTCTGGTGCCAGATAATGCAGTTTTTCCCTGTATGAATCTTGCACGAACCTCTGACCCACCACTGGTGCCTTAGGTGAGTGCAGGTGAGAGGGTCCTTCCAAGGGTCGTCTAGAGTTTCAGTCTCCTTCTGACTCAACCAGATGGACAGAATCCCCTCTAATTTTTATAGTCAGAGTTTTTGGGAACTCCTCTTCCCTGGGCTGGGACCCTGGGCTTCAGAGCCGCCAGATGAGGCCTGGACCCACTTCTCCTTCAGGGGCACCTCCGCAGCCTTGCTCTCCTTCCTGGCATTCCTCCACCACCCATGGGTGCGGGTCCTGCCTGATTGGTGACTTTGTCCTTCCTACTGGCTTTGATGTGGCTCCTTCTCTATATTATCAGACATATGTATTATGATCAGCTGGACTTCAGGTGATTCTCCACGTTGATTATTTTATAATTTGGTTATAATTTCAATGTGGACCTGGGAGGAGGCAAACCCTGCTTTTACCTAGTCTGCCATCTTTCTCTTCTCTCAAAATTCACACTTTTTATGTGATGGTCTGAGAATTTTGACAACTGCATTTGATATTCATTTATATGATGGCATATATCAGAAGTTCCTTCTCCTTTTTTGCTGAATAGCTTTCCTTATATGAGTTCCATAATCTGTTTATCTATTCATCAGTTGGTAGACATTTTTGTTGTTTTACTTTTTGATGACCATGAATAACATTATGTTAAGTCTCTGTTTGATAGTTCCAAAGTCTGGGTCATCTTTGAGTCTGGTTCTTTTAATTGCTATATCTCGACAATGGCAATATTTTTTTCCTCTCTTTTTTATGTGTTTCATAATTATTACACGCTGGAAAACATGTATAAAGCAGTAAAGACTTAGGTAAATAACATTTATACCTAGAGATGAGCATTCTTCTTCTTTCAGGCTATAGTATGTGATATTGAGTCCATCCAGTCTGTAGTCAATTTTGATTAATGTAGTGTATGACAGCTTTCTATTTTCTCTAGCATTGCCTTGTGCTTGAGGCAGAGGCTAGAGTACCACTGGGGTTTTTGTTCTACCCTAATTTTCAGCTGTCTCTGAATACCTGTACCACAAAGGGGGACATCTATCCCCTATCCCCCCTCCCCCTCTCTCAATGTTCTTCCAACACCTGAGGGGCGAGTTCTGTAGTTTAATATTTGATACTTTTTAGACTTCTATTGGGGGCAGAGAGGTTCTCTGTCATTTTGGTCCAGCCTCAATCTTAAGTAGGTCCTGTGTCCCTAGACCTCAAGGGAGGGAGGGCATATCTCAGATTTTATGCCTCTTCTTCCCCTGGTGACCAAATTCTATCTTGTGTCTGTGGTAGAATTTATGTGAGAGAATGTATTCTGCCACTTTTCTAGTGGTATTTGGATAGGATGCTTGTTCTACAAGTCTTTGCTTCTGATCCCTCCCAGTAGAAGTTTTTTCCCCTTTCTTCTGTCTTTCATGCAGCATCGATGTGTCTTCACCTGTACCCTGAAGATGACAGAGTTTGCTGTCCCGCCCCACCCTGCCTCCTGCCCCTAGGTTCTTTTGGTTTTACTCCATATGTGAGAAGGATCAGGGCAGGGGCTGGGGTTCTATACCTTTTCCTCTCTGGTGGCTGATCTGTTCCATGTATGTACCACCATTAGGAGCTCTCTCTGCTCTCCCATATTATCCCCCAATCTTTCTCATGGGCAAAGAGTTAAGGTCCATAGAAAAGAATCCGTGAGTGTGTGCAAATTCCACTTGGATCCAGGATCCCAGAGATTCAATATTGTCACACTAGTCCACACTTAATTTTAGGAATTCATCAATTTTTCTTTATTCACTTGATTGATTTTTATCTACTCGTGTGGTAGATAATGCTGCTTCACTCTGTCCTATTCCCCAGGGGAGAAAGTCCTTGCGTTCCATCTCTCCTTGCAGATGTCTACCTCTCTTCGAGATTCAGGCTACTTTATTGCCCAGCAACCTTAAAAATCTGATGGGTTCAATAAAAGCTATGACTTTGTAGTTAACCCAGGTTTTTCTCTTTGCTGGGAAGGAGCACATCTCATTCCAGCTTTTCACAACTTACACAGAAACCAGGCTGCATTTAATCATTATACTAACTTATCCTTCCAAAGGAGCCCAAAGTAGATAGCAATTTAGAGCTTACATGTATATATTATACTAAAGAGATTCATTTTTCTTTCCTGAAAGGCAGATAAGAGATACAATAGGATTTTAAACAAAAGAATGACACAATCAGATTTGGGATTTAGAAAAATAACTTCAACATCAGTGTTAAAAGCAACTGTTAGAAGCACGAAGATCAGTTAGGACAGGAATATTCTAGGGATAATATCACAAGTAACTGCGTAAGAAAAAAATAGGTCTGAAAAATGTCAATAAGTTTTCCAGACTCAGTAACCAATTAGTTGAAATTAAAAAAAGGATATTCTAGTGTAGCTGCACATCCTAATTGACCACTATATTGAGTGCTTATTTTATTATCAAACATATTATAGTTTGAATGAAAAGTTAAGCTCTAGTGCCAACTTCCGCAAAGTGTGACTCCAAGATTTCCAACTTGAGAAACTGGATTACAGTCATTAATATGGTTGAAATATGCATTAAATAGAGCCAATATTGGAGAAAAGAAGATATGCTCAAAGAAATATTACTGTATTCATCAACAGCTTCAACAGAGAGCTGGACATATGGAGATCAGAAGAGAGGTCTAGGGTGGGAATATGTATTTGATGATCATTAATAGAATGTAAATTTAGAAGAATCAGGAAGGAACCTGATAAAGAATGGCTAGAGAAGAATGAACGTCAATGTGGAGAATTGCCATGAGAGACAAGGAAATAAGTAGTTTAAGCACTGAATAGTCAGTAGAGTCAGAGAGTCAGATATTCATTGAATGAAGTAAAAAGTAGACTTAAATTTCACCAATGGATTTTCCAAACACAGACAACAGAGGAAATGATGAACAAAGCCCCAGAATGTGTGCTATACAATTGAGGAATTCAAAACTATTAATTTTTTCACATATATCTCTACTTTTCATCCTATATTATGATGTCTCAACCAAAAACATTATATTTGGCAGAATAAAATTATATGTGATAATAATGGTATGTTCCTTCAGAAAAATGATATTTATTTCTTAACTTTTTTTCTCACGTTTGTAGCTTGATGAAAACCTATTATAAAATCACATATTAAATAGAACTATAATTTGTGTATCACAATTTATTCAGTTGATTTGATGTACTATCAAATTTTATAATTTATTACATTATATATTGTTACAAAGATTCTCTCCAGAATGTCAGACTGTGCAATATAAGGGAAGAGGGTGGTGAAGACCAGGAAAAAAAAGGTTTTAACCCAGGACCAAAGGTGTGAGTGTACCCATCACTGTTTCATTGCGTTAATGAATGTGATTAATTTAGAATTAAAAATTCCATTCTTGGGGAGTCATCTCAAAATTATTGTTTAAAAGAGTTAATTTTTTTTAATATTGGAGAGTCAATATTTGTCCTCAGTATCCTGTTTTATGAAGCAAATTTAGAATTAGTCACCTTTCCTTTCTGCATAAGGCAAAATAGTTTGATTTATCTGGATATATGACTTCTTTTCTACATTATTTCCAAGAATAAAGTTTTATTTTCTTTTAGTTTTTTTGCAGATATAAAACAATATTTTCCTTTATCTTTTTGTATTCTATAACTTTAACCAATTTAGTCATATCAATATTCTCTATTACTGAAACAAAGGATATTTGTGAAATGCTCTTTCTGCCTGTCCTTCCAAAACAAGCCTCTAATCTCTCATTAAAGGTATCCCCTGCTTTTCAAAAGTTTGCATTACACCACTTCACTTTTATGAAAGCCCTGTATGAGTACCTGTTTTCTATAACTGAAAGAAATCTAAAAAGGATTTTCGCTTTTACAAAATTAGGCAAAAAGTGAAAATAGCATTCAGCATTTATTTTCTGTTATAAAGGCAGCGGCCCCTATCAGTGAGAGTGGCCCTGCCAAGTTCCTTCCCTTAGAACTCTACTCGAGTTCTCAGCATCAAGCCATCATAGCTTTGAACTGTGTCCATGAGCTTCTGTGCTTTATCTGGATTTATTTTGCGCATCTGCTAGTGCAGTGTGTCCTAAGGTATCAGAAAATTCTAAGAAAGCTAATAAGGGTGTTATACTTAGGGTAAAACTAAGAGTAATTAAGAATTTCAGTTTTGGTGAACAAAATAATAACATTGTGCACACACTGAGCTTGCTTGCATCCACCATTCATCGCACTATTTATACTTAGGGAAAAAAATCTTGAAAGCTGTCGAAGTTACTATTGGTTGTGCTAGTAGCAAAGTGGCCTTTTTTATTTGACATTAGTGATGGATAAAACTGAAAGCCTATTGCTTGAGTGGTTTGATGTGTGTACAAATGTGGTGTTCTAAAATCTTATACTTAAAAAGAAATCAGTCAGTCTTTTAAATAAATGAAACTACATTTTACATACATTAATTCTGCTCAATACAGACTGTTTTATCATATTATTCCTGCATTTATTATATGTTAGTGTTATTTTAGGTTTTATTTGTTATTTGGTATGACTTGATGAGTTATTTTTGAGGTTCAGGAACGCTCAAAATTTTTCCATATAAATTAATGATAATTGCTTCTTTGTCTTATGCTAATTCAACTTATGAAAGTTTTTATAGGAATCCTCTACTTTCCACTGCTGGGTGTTGGGGAGCACCTGTATTCTGGCAATGCAAACCTTTCTATTCATATTCTCCCTTTGTTTTGTTTCTGATTATGTTTAATGTGAACCTTCTGTGGCCTGTTTAGAGATCCTTCAGTCTAAATAGTGTTGGCAGTGATTTTTCTTACCCTTAATTGTGCTTTCGATTTTGGTTTAGTTTATCCTTTTCCGTTTTCAAGTTCTATTATATCAAAATGTTCATCCATCTGCCATTCATTTTTCCCTGCATTCTTTGCATAAGCATTCATAACAATTTCTCTTGTTACACTCTGACTTTTGCTCTTTCTCTCTCTTGGACTTGGTTTGGAAAGGAAAACGGACTCTAATCCCTCCATTATCTTTGGAGTGGAAAACATTGAAAGTTCTTTATTTTATCGAGCGAGGATCCTGATCGAATTGGTGATGACGAACGATTTGACCCGGATGGAGAGAAGATAGAGGAAGATTTGAACGATATTTTATATAGATGCTTTTGAGCCTCGATATTAGTGCTGATGCTCGTCGATTGACGATTGATTATCTGAGGCTGATGCCGTGCGCGCGTGCGCGCGTGCCGCTACGCCACGCCGCCGCCGCCGCCGCCGCCTTCACGCCTGCCTGCCTTGCCTTTTGCCTTGAGTCCCCTCCTTCCCCTCCTTCTTCCCTTCCTTCCTTCCCTTTCCTTCCTTCCTTTTCCTTCCTTCCTTCCGTTGAAATCTGTTTCTCCCTCCACTGATTTTAGGCCTCGGAGATATATTTTTCCCAGTTCTCAGTGCATAGGT
The DNA here is from genome assembly GCF_902729225.1 of Pteropus medius. Taxonomy (NCBI): domain Eukaryota; kingdom Metazoa; phylum Chordata; class Mammalia; order Chiroptera; family Pteropodidae; genus Pteropus; species Pteropus medius. The sequence goes on along the minus strand of NW_024354503.1, from coordinate 8,229,406 downwards.
CTCCACTGAATCTAATTTGGGGGTTCTCAACTCCTCCCACACTTTGGAATTACCTGAGAACTTATAAGAACATACTACTTTCTGGTGTCATATGCAACAAAATAAATCCGAAACTCTGGGGGTGGATATAAAGGCTTCTCAAGTGATTTTAATGTGCAGCCAGGAATGAGAACCTTTGATCTACTTATTTTTAGCCAGTTTGTTTTCATTTATCATCTTGCTTCAAATAAGGTAACTCCTGGAGGATATCCCTGTACTGCTTTTTATTTTGCTGGTGGTAAAACCACATAGTATTTGCAAATAGTACTGACAATCTACAACCAAACAGATATGACACTTATGAATTACATCATATTTACTCTCACTGGATGAGAGTTAAGTAAGGCAGTAGAAACAGAAGAGAAATAAGAGAAAGAGATAAATAAGTGGTGGAGTAAGTAGGCCGAGAGACGCAGATAGAATGTAAGGAGAGTAGTCGTAATTTTCCTGAAAGTGCTAACATCACCTAAGGATGTTTGTTACATATGCAGATTCCTGCTCATTTCTAATAGACTGAATCAGAGACACTCTGGGGCCTGGGCGTCTCTACTTTAATAATTTTTGAGATGATCTTATGCCTCCTGAAGTTTGAGAACATTAATACTGGTCAACAAAAAATTGATAAATCCCATTAGAAGTTATCACTCTTTCTTTTTCAACACTTAATATCAATAATAAAGAGTAAACATGAATTATTGAAGAGTGGTTTCTAATAAAGCAAAAATGCTGTGAGTGTAAAGACATAGGAGGCAGGTGAATAGTGCTTGTTGTTGTACATAGCACCATATTTTGTAATATTTCCCAAATTCGTAAGATCACAAGATTACCTGGCTCACTTATTTAAAATTTAGATTTCTGAACCCCTCAATGAGGAAAAAAAATGAATATTTTAATTCAGTAGGTCTGAAGTGGGCTCCAGAAGTGTGTGTGTGTGTGTGTCTGTGTGTGTGTGTGTGTATCTTTCTACAAATTCCATGGGTGATTACTAGATAAGGGATTATTAGATAATGGTGGTGTTTGGATAAGGTAAATCTAGAATACACTGACCTTGGGCAATTTCAGAGGATTTGGGAAGATCCCTCTGAACATTAAATAGCCAATTTTCTAATGCCAGAAATTCTTTTATAAAGGGTCACTCATTGGAGAGATGTAAAGTATAGACATAATTTTACTTTCTTTAGACTTGTGCTTTGGTTAAGTGGATTAGCGAAAGTAACCAGATTGATGTTATGGGCGAGGTGAAGAACTGACTATGGGCAATACCTGCTTGAATGGGGATGATGACAGTACAGCTTCACTTTCAGGGGACTGATTGGAAAAAGTGGGAACGCTGACTCCCTCCTTTGTCTTCAGCTTTATTTTTTAATGTATTTTCTTCTCAAATACATTAAATTCAGGGGGTCCAAAATTCTGTACAGCACTCTTCTGCTCCTCTCCTAGCCCCCTTACATTGCCTAAGATGCTCTCTCTAAATAAGGAGTTCACATTCTTTAGAGTGTTGGTCTGATTAGCCTGGGGATGAATGCAACTCTTAGTAACTAGTGTTCTCTATATGAGGAAGGAGAGAAAAATCCTGCTTGACCTACCAGTTTTGCTATGAGTAATGCAGTTCCTTAATTACTCAGATGATTGTACTCAGAAACCAGTTATCTTTTCATTTCCATACTTTACTATCAACATCTTTGGATCTGTTCTTCCTATGAATCTTTCTAACGATTTCCTCCTGAGCAAGTTTTAAGTTTAAGGGTTCTTTTACTCCTGTCAATCCAATGCCATCAATTTTCTATCTTCTAAGAGTTTCTCCCAATTTCTTTGATGTTGATCACACTCTCGTTGGTTTTAAATACTTTCTGTAACGTTAAGGGATTGAGATAAAAGGGAGGGAAGAAAAAAATGAAACCAAAATTAATTAAATGTTGTATTAGTCAATAAGAAAAAAGAAACAAAACCGCAAACCTCATTAATTTAAGCTGAAGTAAAATCTATTGAGAGGATTTAGGAAGCTTGCAGAATTGCTCTAAATCCTGCAGAACCAGTTTCAGAAATCTCCAGTGCACCTGTGCTCTAGAATCAATGGAGGCCGAGAAAATGAAAATCTGATATTTTGAACTTTGATAATGAGGAGGAGGCAGTCAAGTCTTTTTCAAATTCTTACTCTATCACTCCCATTGTGTCTTCACTTTCCTCTCTGAAACACAGTTCAACTTTCCGGTGATGCACCTTAAAAAATCTTTGTATATTTAACCTTGTACTGTGTCAATCTTGCCAATCTTAAAGAGTGAATCACTCCACCATCTGTTTTTCAGATTTTATTCCCAGGTTGCTGGACTTTGCTGGATACATTTTCAAAATTATGCTGACTGAAATTTTATGCTAACTTAATTCTGAATCATGAATTTATCCATATTTTTTCCTTGACCTTCTTTTCTTCTTTCATCTATTGTCCATGATCAGATGTAGCATAAATAAAGGAGCAGAAAATTGGCATGAGAAGATCTGATTTTAACCCTAGGTTCTGTTACTTGTGTGATTTAGGGAAGAATTTTTTGTTTTACTGTCTCAGTTTTGTCTGTGACATGGGGCTAATACTTAAATTACAGGATGCTTTTGATGATTAAAAGAGGTATGTGAAGTTAGCTTTCAATCTACATTATGCCCATATACGGTAGCTGTATTATGCATTATATACAAAGTTATTAAAAACATTTACTTTCTCAGTTTTTTCTATGCATGTTCATTTCCAAATTTCCAACTCTTTCTAGACAATTTGAAATCTTCACTGACATATAAAACTAAAAATATCTATAACAAGCTACCTCATTTTCTACCAGAATTTCTTTCTGACTTAAGGCAATTTTGGTTAGTTAAGAGAGATTCTTCAGTATTACATCACTTTGTTGTTTCATTCCTATCATACTCGTACCATCACATTTTTAAACAACTTTCCTTCCACTTCACTTTGATCAAGAGCATAATATTCTGTCCTGTTTGGTGCTAGAAAACATTGTTTCATGTACTATTTCACCACCCAAGATATCATACAATTTCTGGGCCAAGAAAAAAGATCTAAGTAATCCAGGCTACCTAATCACTATTTATTTACTTTTAATTGAAATAAATTCTTAATTCAATTCACAACCCCTTAGATAATATTTGCTTAACAAATACTATATTTATCTCTCAAAGCAGATTATATACCATTTTACTTATATTTTTTCTTCATATAGGTATTAGAATATCCATGTTATATTGTTTCATTCTAATAATTGTGTCTAACATTCTGGAATCATCATTACTATTGAAGGCCTCTCTGCTCTCCAGTGCGGACATCAGCGTGTACTTGCAGAAGATGCCTCGGCCCCTTGGGATCCTTGCTTCAGCGTGCTAACTTGTATGAAATGTCTGATCTTTCTTTCTAAAGTATTCTCATTAAAATCAGGAAGAATGATTCTTATAAACCAACTACAGAAGCAGGATTTGCTTTTCTTGGGTTCACAATTGAGAGGTAAAAAAAAATCTGCTGCGATTTAATGTTTAGCGTTTTCTCTTGTGAGGGCAGATGGAAGATGCAGCTGCTTTCCTCCGAATCAATTTCCTCCCATCAGTCCTCTGTTATCCGTTTTCTTTTTTTTCTAACTGTATTTTCCTACACAATCTAAATTATTTTTATACAGTAGATTCTTAAGTTTTACTTTTAACACTTAGATGACATCCAAACTTGTCTTACTTTCACTGGAAATAATTAATCACATTTTTAACTTCAAAGCAGTCTGGGATTTCCTGGCTGTACAGCAAAGTGGTTTTGTAGTAATGAGACTCTGAAGTATATTAGTAATTCATACAATTAATATGTTTATTTGTCAGAGATTCAGATTCATAAATTCTGAAAAAGGGATACAAATAAGTAGCGTGCCTTAATGGGTTGGAAAGACTGCTTTGATGAGTCAAGTAATTGCAAATATTTTTATAAAACAGGACTGATACCATTTTGTCTTTGAATAGGATTTTCTTTAGAGGAGTGGCCGAGTAATATACTCACTAGTTGTGTATCGGCATATGATGTAATTTTAAGTGGAAATGAATGTAATCACTATGAGTAATTTCAATATATAGGTATCTTGCTTTTAAAATTGCCATATATATATATGTGTGTGTGTATATATATACACATATATATATACACACACACATATATATATAATCACTGGTGATTTTACGAGATTTTAAGAAGATTACCTATCTATCATCTATCTATATTAACTAGACAAGTATTTCCATATTCTGCTTAGTTTTGCCTAGGTAGATATAGCAGATATGGTTTCTATTAATAAATAGGTAATAAAAATATTTTAGAAAAAATTACTGTGTAAACATTCTCTTTTGTAATCTCTGAAAATCAGTTTAACATATATGTTTTTCTGTGGGACATCTCATGCTTCTGATATAAGCTTTTAATTAAGAATAGAGATAACTAGTTAGGTCAGGGATGTGAAATTATTGAGATCCATTTGGTTTATGTTATAGACTTTTGTATAACTTAGGAAAATACATAATATTTTTATTTATCTTATTATAAATAATGCAGCATATATTTTTAAAGTAATCATTTGGTTAATTATGAAAGGATAGAGGAAGTGGTAATGGCTGGAAAGAGCCTGGGCCTCAATGATATAATAGCACCAGTTGTGAGCTACCTTTAGTCCTCAGGTCCTGGAACCTGGGGATGGGTCAGTAAGGCTAAAAATATGTATTGTTTCTAGGTATTGGGGACACAGAAATAAAAGACACTGAGTCCTTTAGCCAAGAGCAATCCTCTTGACTAATCCTGCTTGACTAATTGAAGGGAACAGAAAATGAACCTGAAAATAAATAAGATGATTTCAGGTACTAAAAAGTGTTATAAAGAAGATAAATAATAGTAGGGAATGACTTTATTTACGATGGTCAGGAAAGGACTCTCCAACAAAGCACATTTCAACTAAGATCTGAAAAATGAAAAAATGGCAGCTGTGTGAAGATTTAGGGGAGAGAGTTCTAAATGGAAAGAGGAGCAAATGATCCAAGAAACAGCATGATGTGTTCCAAAGGCAAGGGAAAAGGCCAGCGGCTAGAAAAAGATGGACAAGGAAGAGGGTGGAAGGACATGAGACCAGTAAAATGGCAATGGGAAGATCACAGAAGACCTTGTAGGACATGACACAGAGTTCAGATTTTTATTTAATAGTAGCTGGTAGCCATTGCAGTTTTAAAGGTAGTGAAATGATATGATATATACTTTAGAAATATCACTTAGGCTGCCGTGTAGTAGATATATACTGAGGTAAGAATAGGCAGGAAGATCAGTTAAGTGATGCTACTGAAACCCAGGGAGAAATAGTGAAGGTTTGGACCAGAGAAACATTAACAAAAATGGTGAGAAGCTGCATATTTGGAATATATTTGGAGGAAATTCTGACAGCACATACTGATGGGTAGAAAACAGCATATATGAGAAAAGAATCATGACTATTCACCTCATTCTTTCCTCACTTTCCTTTCAAAAATATTTCTTTGTTATAAATACAGAGCAGTGTTTCTTTTCCTTCTCCCCACTTTTCAATTCCTCTCTAACTGGTTCCATGGCCTTTTTTCTTAACTTTATTCTTGAACATCATAATACAGAATTCAAAACTTAAAAAAACCCAAACCAACAACAACAAACAAGCAAATAAAAAGTATTTTTTATGCTACCAAGGCAAAGAAAACCATTTGTGTTCACCAATATATTTTCTTTTTGAAAGCCTATTTTGCCTCTCCTCTTCCACAATGAGTGAATTATGAAGCCTGAGGACAGAACAGTTGCACACTTAGCATCTCCTGCCTACGTCAACATTTCTTACACCAAGAATGGAAATAGGATATTACATTCCTTTTCCAAATGAAAGCTAACTGTTGACAGGAGGCTCAGAGAAGTACAAGAGAAATAATAATGACAATTATATTTTGAGTGCTTGCTTTGTGCCTGGTATGTTTCTTCATGATTTATATATATTAACTAATTTAACCCCAAACAGTTTTATGACTTATTTTAAAGATAAGAAACTGAGGCACTGAGGTGGAGAAACTTGCCCAAGTTCTCAGAATTAACACATGACAGAGCTGGTATTCAGTCTCAGGCAACCAGCTCCAAAGGCTGTGCACTTTGCCAGCATGTACTGTTATTTTTTCTCATCTTAGTGCCGTTTTAGAAATAGTGGAAGAATGTCTGCTATTTCTAGCATCCTCTCTAATGATAAAGATAGAAGCAACATAGCCTCTTAGTCTTTGAGGCAAGAGAAAATAACCCAAATGCTCAATGACCTCTGATGATGGATAATATAGATAACCATATATGCTCACTTTCTAATGTCTCTAAAAATGAATTTATTTTAATTGTCTAGCATGAACAAGGTTCAGTATTTTAGAAACATAAGTCTGAATTCTAAGTGTGGGAGGAGACTCTAGTATGTTTTTTGTATGTTATCATCTTGAAATTTTACAACAAATCTCATAAGTATTATTATCCTAGTGTTATGAATGGGATTCAAAAAATAATGGATTTTCCCAGGGTCATACAGACAATGAACTTCAGAGTTAAAATGACCACTTTTATACATATCCAAATCCTCATGCATTTTTAAAAACAATATCCTATATTATTAGTGAATTATAAGAGCCAAAAGCACTTTTGCCTAGTTCCAAATATCATAGTAAAATGATACTGCATTTAACTGATGTAAAATAATACCTCAGTAATTCTTTGAAGCCAATAGAACTTTGATATAAAAACATCAATGAGAATAGGTTTGTTTCCTTGTTTTGTTTTCCCATTATGTTAACCTTTGTAATAAGAAACTTGAATGATTCTTTCAAAACAAAACCATAGTAGCGTAAAATGACATAAAAGTATAAAATTGTTGTTCTGAAGAGGAAAAACGATAAAAGCAGTACGTGTTCTACTTTTCTTCAAAATTCATTAATCAGGGGTTCTATTTTTGTTTTTATCTTTTCATTCACTCTTCTCTCTGATGTATATGTTTTCTTTTCACATGACTGATTTTTTTTTCTTATATTTCATACCACCATTTTGTTCTATGGAGTTTTCTTTGATTGGATGGCTTTTGTTCTGTGTATATATGTGTGTATATGTGTTTTCACTGCAAAAGAACCCTGCAGTAATAGTAAACTGATAAACCTACTTTAATCCTTCTGAAAATGGAATCCTCCAAAGATTGAGGCAATAACTTTAACCCAAAAGAATGAGTGCTCTGTAGCTAAGGAGACAGAATAATTGTTCAGTGGTGAAATGAAGCGAAACCAGAACTAGACAAGAGTAAGTCCACTTTAGACAGGAATCTACACGGTGTGCCGCTTATCTGGTCTGACCACTTAGACTTCAGCAGGCTGGCTGGATAAGTCCATCTGATCTAGCTATCTACCTTAATCAGTACTTTATAAAGTAAAAAAAAAAAAAAAAAAAAAAAAAAAAGCAATTAGAGATAGCCAAAGTAAAACTATAAATTGAAAAACCGTATATGTAGTTTCTTATAATTTGTTTTAATTATTCATACTATATATGACTCCTCTGTTCTAAGTTTAGAATGCTTTAGCTTATCCCAATTTGGTCCAGTATGTAGGCTTTTAGCCTTTCTCTGCCAGTGCTGTGATATGTGTCCACTGATTCCTAAAGCATTTCTGAACAGTCTGGGATGTGACTGGAAAGTAATGTCTGGAATAAGATCACTAATTTGACATCTCAGATCCAGAGAACCAATCAGGAGGTGATCTACTCTCACTACAGGGGAATAAGGTTTTGGTGCTTAGACAGTGTCGATGGTTCCACCCATGAGATGGGCAGCCTGGTATGACCAGATGTTCCTATGTTTCAGAGATCAGGTGGGTAATCTGGGTGCACAGAGCTTCTGGGCACTTGAACATTGACTCCTCATGGATTTCTTCACCTGACTTTTGAGCTCTAGCAATTTTCGGGCCATAAACTGAATTTAGGATGATTTTTAGGGTTGGGGCCAAACTACCAAAATACTACATTTATTCTTATCCTCTTTACCCAAATCACTTTTGGAGTCCTGCTCATTTCTTTTTAGGTCTTCCCACAACAAATTTGTCCCAGCCTTCTCTGTAGAAAAAAAGCTACCTTAAATCACATCATTGTCTCAGTTCTGCTCCTAACCAACTTCTTTAAAAGACCTTTTATTTGTTTGTTTGTTTGTTTGTTTATTGCGTTGGAGAAGAAAGGGGAAAACCTCTGTCAGACTTTCTACTGCAGATACATGAGCTACAAATGCTAGTGGTTTTAGTCTTAATTTCTAATTCATTTTCAGGAAAAGGTAATAAAACACGGGCCAACTTTCCCTAAAGACATTTTTAAAATTTGTCACAAGTTTTCAGGTAGAGAGTATAGAATTGTCCAAACATTGTCATATAATATGAGTTATATGGTAGAATTGTCATGTAATTTACCGCACATATTTTAAGTGTATAATTTGATTAGTTTTGACAAGTATATGCATCCATGAATTCATTACCACAATCAATAAATGAACATTTTTTGTCACCTCATCAAACTATTATCTACTTCCAATCCCTAATCTGATTTCTATTACTATAGACATTTTACATTTTCTAATGTTTTATGTAAATGTAATCATTTACATTAAAGTAGCAAGATAGACACTTTATCTTATAGGTATTGAGTGCTCACCCCACATGCCAGAATACTGTCCTAAGAATTTGCATGAAATTAACTGATTTAAACCTCAGAACAACCCAATGAGGTTGATTTATTATGAACCCCATTTTAGAAAACCAAGGTACAGAGAGACATCAAATAACTTCATTAATTCATGTAACTAGTAAGGGAGGAAAGGGTACTGAGGTATGTGGGCTCAGATTTGAACCCAGACAGTCCAATCTGTTGTCTGCCTTTCTGGGTGACTTCCCCAGGTCAGGTGGAAATAGGCATCATGCTGGATTTTCTTTAGATTTATGAGCGGTTCTTTTATTGATCACTATTTCTGTAATTTTGTGTGAGCAGTCCATGTATCCAAAATTATGATTTCATCCCAGAAATAAGGTTAGCTTGTAGAGAGAAACAAGTCACATAAAACGTGTGATTCTGAGCCTATAGATTTCAAGATAAGCTTCAGGCTCTTTGTTACAAGTATCGCAAGCTTCGTGCAACCCTCCATATTTTATGAATGTCATTCTTTCTCTTCTAATAGTTCTCATAAATTTTACAAGTACAGACTGTACTTATTTTTGGCCCATTTGACAATACTTAAGCTTGAGAATGCAAAATTCTATACTGGATTTGGCCTGGGTAAGGCATTTTTCTTTATAAACAGCTGTATACATTCTCACACTTTCTTTGCATCATTCCTAAGCTGGAGAGAGCTTAGAATTTTGCTATTTTTTTCATTTAAAAATATATTTATGCCAGTTTTCTAAGAAAACTTTTTTAGGACTGAAGTGATTCTTTATTGTAAAATATTGAAAAAGAAGTACTTTAGACCTCAGTGAAATAATGAATACATAGAGATTCAAGAAAATCTCCTCAGTAGCACTGCAGTATCTGAGTTTTCATTAAGCATGTCTATGCACATATTTTCTTGGTATTTGGAATTGGCCTTGGTTCATGAACTAATGCAAATTAGTAATATCTTCTCTAGGGTTTAGTTCTTCAAAACTATTTACGCATTAACAACAGAAGAGTGCTAAATACCCATACATTTTTATTCCTCTTCAAAATTTTAGATATTTTTAGAAGAGCCACTTCCACTCTGAATTCTGAAGAGAGTAAAGTATTGTGGCATGATTAGGGGCATGGACTTTACAGTTAGACAAATTTAGAATGGCATCTGCTTTTACTTATTCTCTATATGGATGCTAGTCAAATTTCGTAATTTCCTCTGCCTATAAGTAAAATAATAAAAGCTATTAATAATAATAGTCACAATGACAAAATTTACTTAGCACTTACCAGATATGTATATGCTATTTTCAGCCCCACGACAGCACAGTTACCTGGACATCACTGTGATATAAGGAAATTAGGCTTAAAGAGGAAAAGAAAAGAAAGAAAGAATCTTGCCTGTATTGATATATCTCATAGAGCAGAGCCAGGATGTAGACTGAGGCTATGTGAGTTCATGTTACTTGCTCTAGCACCTTTGTTGGCTTAAGACAGAGCTGAGCCCACAGGAAGCATCAAAAATGGATTTACCAAGAAGCTAATAGAGTTTCAAGGCTGTTCAATTGCATAGACACCTTTTAAAACTCTGTACCTAAACTTATACTTATACTTTTGTGTACATTTTCTTGCACATAGCCTCACAAATCGTGTCAATTTTCAACTTCACTAAACCTGGATCTGCCTCAACTAGGCACTCAATTAACATTAGATATTATTGTAAGCATCCACTTACTGTTGCTACTTATTATAATATTCACAAAGTTTATTTGTGCTGAAGTGGCAATTTTCCAGCTACTCCATCTCTTCTTTGCTTCTTGTTTACCAGCAACATCTTCTATCGATTCTTTGTTTATCCAGTATTATCTGTATGGCTTGCCTTGCTATATACTAACTTAGAGATATGTATATAAAAGCCTTTGTCAAATATGAAGTACAAAACATGAGTTTTTATCACTGCTATCAGTAGACACATTCTTTTAAAAAGTAAGAAGATATCTTGGAGAAATAGTCTCTCTAGTTGCCTTATGCATCTCACCCCTCACTGCTTCTACAGTCTAGCATTTGTGAGACTGAGTAAAATACTAAGTGTTCTATGAATTTATCTTGACCTTGAAATCTATATAGTGGCAATGATAAAAGCAGTGAAAGTCATTATCATGACCATAATTATACCAGGAACTGATTATCAATGTAATTATAAGCCAAATAGTAGGTGGTAGAGTCAACACTGGGACTCAGGTCTGTGACCCCAAAACCCATGATCTAACCTCCACACTCTCTGGGCTCCCTCTACTCAACGTTATTCAGACTACCATCATCTTGATTCAGCTACATTAAGTATGGGTATAAATAGTAAATTGATTCAGAGGGAGAAAACCTCGAAAAACTAAACTCTTTATGTCTGAAGTGTTCAGACAAATCACAGAGTTAATTATATATTCTAAAATTATGCAAATGATCTTTTTAGTTGTGAATTAATCAATGTTAATCACTTGAAAAATAGCTTTTAAGTTATTTTTTTCTTAGAGATCTGTCAGAGCAGTTGAAATTCTCTTAGTAAGCTTCCTTTTTAAAAGTTCCTTCCTTTTTTTTTTTTTTTTTGGTAGATGAAGACTACTTGAGTTATTTTGGTGTTGAGCAACAGTCACAGTAGGTGATTAAATTAGAGCAGGTGTAAAACCTCTATGAGTTACCAGGGCTCTGTTTTCTGATCACTGGGGTTATGGCAGTAAATTTCTGACACTTGAACACCTTTCTTTTGTGTAAGAGAAAAAGATACTAATGTGACCCGCTGTTTAGAAAGAGGAGTCAATAAAGGAATAAAATAAATATTGGATGAGGAAAATATGGTTCATCTGTTATTTGAATTTGAAAGCAACACATTCTCAGCTGTGAGTATTTCAAGAACACGTTAAGAAAAATGCAAATAGAGAAAATGAAATGGCAATCCTCTTTTCTTATCAGTAAACAGTAAGCCTAGTAACTCTCCATTCATTTTCAAAAGACTTTAATCTAGTGGTGCTAAGTAAAGTTTCTGAAGATCCTCTGGTAATGCAGCTCATTTCAATTTGTTATTGACCTTTATGAAAACAACAGAATTGTAGGAATATGATTATAACGTGGGGAAACGCTCCAACCACATCATGAACAGAAGATTTGACTCCTGAACTTCTGGGCATCTCAAGTTGTTATTATTTATCTTTCAGATATAATTAGAGATGTATTTTCAGTATGCATTTTGCATAATGGATATATATATATATATATATATATATATATATATATATATATATATATACATTTTTTTCTCCTAAATTGTGTCTCATAGTACCTGGATGTTTTGGGTGGCAATAGAAAATTTCTGAGCTATCTTAAATTAAATTACAGTGGGCTGGAGAGTCAGAAAAAGAGACGAGTATTTTACTAGTTAATAACTGTGGGCCAACTAACCACAGATGGTTCCTGAATATATGCTGGAACTTTGAATCAACTTCTTTAGGATCACCAGATGCGACCACATCCTGCATATGCATCAACTTTCAGGACTATTGCCCACCACCAATCAAAAGTAGTCAATATTTCTTCAGAATAGACTGTGCACTAATCCTAGAACTGACCCCCATTCACCTTTTCCCACCTCCCTCACCTGAAGACAAAGTAAATTCTTTCAAAATAACTTAAATCTTTTTTCCCCCAAGACATAAAGTATAAAAAAGCCTGTCAACTCCAGGACAGCTGACATATTGTCTGGTTCATCTAGCCCTGCTGTTGGTGGTTTAGACTTCATGTCCCAGGACCTGGTTCTTATCTGGCTAGGATTTGGCTCAATAAATCCTTTCTTTTAGAAAACTTTTTGCTGTGAAGATTTATTTAACATGGTTATCACAAACTATTTTTAACATGAAAATTAATTTATTGCTCTTAGGCATCTGATATGTTTTGGCAGGTCTATGATTTTTTTCCCCACTTCCAAATACTGCATTAATTTTTTTTGTAAAAATGTTCTTGAATGTAAGTCTTTGTTTCCTTTGATGGTTCTTACATTCTGTGATTCTTAAATTTAGCAGCTTTATATGGCTTGAAAGGCGGATTAATTGTTAATCAGATATGGTTTGATTTCTCTACTAGGCATTTATAAAGTGAATGTACATAGGGTATGATTCTTCCTGGGTCAGAGTGAATTATGCTGGTAGACCTGCAAATTAAGTATTATATCCAGAAACTAATTAACATACGATATATGAAAGCCTCTTTTCCCAGAGTGGCTAAAGATGGAAAACTTTTAGCTATCAAACCTTAACTGCTCTAGAAAGGATTGTACAAATAAATTTGTTGTTCAAATAAAGTCTTACATGAATCTTTAAAATAACTTATTGGTAATTAATAATCCAGAATTTTTTATACCGTGCAATCACAGGGGCATTCAGGTCACAGTTTTGTATAATTATACTTGATAAAATAGAATTCACGTTACTCAAGGTGAAAACTAATGAAAAGATTTAGATTTTGAAAACAACAGGCATGATGCATATTTTCTAGTACTTAATATAGTTTCAAATACTGATAAAACCTTGACATGTTGACATTCTGTTGCATAGTAATCTGTTGAAAACTTTGAGAGGAGAATTACATATCAGTAAAATCCTGATGTTATCAAAACGAATTTTGAGGTGGTCTACAGTTAGGAGGCGTGGCTTAAGGATTTGTCCTGAATTATTGGCTGTGTTGCGCATCAGGTACCACAGCATTCTGTCAAGTAGTTTTTGTCTTCCATTGACTTGACAGTTTGAAGGGGAATGCTGAGAGAACTGTGTGATATTATTTCTGTGTGCTCTGTACCCTGCCGCCACCTTGGTCTTTCTTCTCTGCTTAATACAAGAAGCATGCTGCCGGGTGAGATTCTTCTAGTAGGAAGTATATTTGTGCCAAGGTAGACAGTAGGTGACATCATAGGAACAACGTGCTGGCTAGAGGGCCCAGGGGAGCACCCCTTCACTCGTCCCTTTACCTAGGCTCCTGGAGGGTGGAGGATGGGGGGATAGTAGAGGGGGATCTTCTCTTGGGCCACAGGTGTTCCAGCGTGAGCCCCGAAACTTGAAAACAAGCTGCAGCATTTGTAATCTAAAGTCATCTCCATTTGCTCCCCTTCTTGCCCCCTCCTGTGGGAACACATGGTTTTGGGGGTGTCTGCCAGAAAAAGAAGTAGTGGATAGTGGCCGAGAAAATGTCCGCTCCCAGCCACTGAGGTCTCTGCTCAGCCAGCCATTGCTTTTCCAAGAGGAGGGAGCTCCAGGGACTTGAGTGAGTTGCTGGGACCAGGATCCTTAGCTCTACAATCCTTGTGTGTGATGGACATGGTGTGCTATGGGGCACAAGAAGAGGATCAAAAAGCAAAGTCTTTGACTTGTCTCCTGGGGCCCAACTTGCTGGAGACAGTCATAGCACTCACTCCGCAGACAGTGGAGAGCTGCCTTCATTTCTGTTGCACAGCAGGTTCAAGCCACTCATTTGCGCTTAGGTTAAAGGACAGATTGAGCCATGTACGCCAGAAACCTAAGTCACATTTGAGACTGTGCTGAGGATGGCGCCAGGCAGGGGATGGTGTGAGTGGAAAGGCCATTTTCATCTCCCAAGGTCTTGGGCTTTCCCGGGGCTGTTCCTGCGTGGTTGTCTTAGACTGGGAAGAATTCTTCCCTTCTCCTCTGGGAGCCACCTGCCTGCCTGCGGACTCTTTGAGGTCAGAGGTGACCACACTTCTGCTTCTGCCCCACTGGTCCCAGCAGCTCTCTTTCTGCTCCTCAAACAGCAGTGAGGTTTTATACTTTCAATGTAGTTGAGACAGGGTGTAAGTTATTGTTTGCATTAAAAAGAATCGTGTTCTCTGTATATTTAAAGAAATAAAATCTCTAAATTGTAACAAAATAAAACTTTTTTTGAAAAGTTGGGGATAAATGAATTGTAAAATGACATACTTAAAAAATCTAGATGTGATTTTATTTAAAAAGATGTGCACATTACAAAAGTCACATTTAAATGCTCAATGAATCCTTACTGAGTAACCTAGTAAAATCAAAATTCATTAATTTGAGGGCCCAAAAAGGAAATATACTAAAGACTAGGAAGGCGGGTGTTGTATTTTCCCAAAGGTAGACTAATTGTTTTTGTAATCCTAAAGGTTTACCAATCATTTTAAATTTGTTTCAGATGAATAAAAAAATTTATCCTAAAATAAAGGGGCAGGATATGGAATATTTGAAATCTTACTCCATTTCTCATTTCTTATAGTCATTTCACTTTCATTTATTATATATAAATTTACTTCTTGATTTTTCACAGCTTATTATGAAAATAAATGGAATATAAGAAACTGGGAAGTTATGATTGCTAAAAGTAAGATGGGTTATAACTGCTATGAAACTGCTTAAATATTTTACTATATATATATATATATATATATATATATATATATATATATATATATATATATATTGGCAACAAATAGAAACAGAAGGAATCTATAAAAGAAAAACTTTCAGGGAAGGTATTATGGAGACTTTTCTGGCCTTCAGAGCTTGAGGTTTGTCATTTTCACAACTATGTCCATGACCAAATCTTCTGACTCAATTTCTATACCTACACAAGTCACCTATATCCATTTTCCACCATCTAAGATGAAAAACTCTGACTTTTCTTTTGCTTCCATCAGGAATCTAATTCTAATAATAATGGTTACAATGTAAAATACTCAGTACCATCACACCCACTTTTAATTTCTTGGAAATGAATCTAAGATGACTAACTTACTCTGATTTGCCCAGCACTACCGTAGTTTTAAACTGAAAATCCCAGGTTCTGGGGGCAAACCAGAATGGTTGGTAACTCTGGGATCTCTCATTCTCAGTGGTCTTCCAAACTTCAATACTCCTGTTTTGTCCTCCTCTCTGATGTTCAGGTACTGTGCCTTTTCCAGACATTCAAGAATTTGGGGGAAATACATTTTTGAACATCTCTCTCTGAGTGAAAAATAAAAACACCATTTCCCTAGCAAGTTTTGTTGCACCAATTTTTATCTGAGGCATAGAAAAAGCATGGCATTTACTTGACATTTCTAGGACTCATCTCCTCCCTAGTGGCTGTGCAAAGATTTTCTCTGAGTTGCATCCTGGGAGAAAATGCTTCCTGGTTGCTTATGTTTGGGGAGCATTCATGCCTAGCCTATGGGGATTTCCACTTTTGGCTGATCAAAGAGTGGGTTCCTCTATCAATAAATCTTACCGAGAAGTCCAGGACACTGGAGAATGTGCACTTTTTGTTATATCAAACTCATCAGTAGATTTTAATGATCTGACTGGCAGGCTACATTCTTAGCTTGAGTCCACACTTCTGTCACCATTTGATTCAAAGCCTCAGTCCCCGTGTCTGAGTCTCACACTGGGAAGGAACATAATTAGATGGATGTCTTATCTGCCTTCTGCTAAGTGAATGTGATGCAGAGCCTGTCCTGCTTCTTTTGAGTCCAGAAAACTTATAACTATGGCTTTTGCCATATTACATGACCTTAATTTTGGAACAAAAGAAATAGATCGCCTCAGAGAAGAGGTCTATTCCAAGATTCATCTTTAGTCCCAAATGGAAGAGCAGCATAATGACAGAGACTGCAGACTGACCATTACCTGTTCCCCTGGGCACCCAACTAGGTCACACTTTCCAGTCTCCATTGCAATGAAATATACTTATGTGACTGAGTTACAATCAATAAAATATGAATGGGAATGATGTCACTTCAGGACTGGTCCATAAAAACCTGCCATTTGCCATCCTACATGTTCTTTAAAATCTCTCGCTTGATGCAGGTGAGCACAGTTACCTTGAAATTCATATGTTGAAGATTTCAGAACTATAAGATAGAAGCATAGGTCTATAAACAAGTGTTTGAAGGAAAGGTGCCTTGAAACAGGAAAATCCATATTGAATTTTATATGAGTGAGAAATAAATTTCTATTTTGTCAAGCTACTAAACTTTTGAGTTTTGTTTATACAGTGCCTAGTGTTACTTTAAATAATATGCAGAGTGGTTAAGGTAAGATTCTAGAACCAGGCTGCGGGAGCACAAGTCTTGGCTATTCTACATACTGGTTTTATATTCTTGAGCAAATATCATACCTTTCTGTGCCTTAGTTCTCTTATCAACAAATGGAAATAATAATGGTACCTACCTCCTAGCATTGCTGTGAGGATTAAATAATTTCTTACATATAAAGCACTTAGAACAGAGTCTGGCACATAAGAAGTATTATATAAGTATTATTATTTTTCATGAGTCTGAGTTTCTACAGTAATTTTTTACTATATATTTCTCTATAGCAACATCTTTTCTGATAGGCCTTAATTTTTCAACATTGCTACATTGGATCTTATTTGAGGGTTGCTTGTTCATGGTTTAAGTTTTGCAACTATACATACTACTGCCAGATTCTACAACTGTCTGTTAATTGTCATTGTTTCTCCATTTTAAAAACACGTTTATTGGGATATAATTCACCTCCTATACAATATGTACAATTCATTGGCTTTTAATATATTCACAGAGTTGTCCGTGGACAATCATAATTTTTTCTATTTCTAAGGGCTCCTACACCTGTAATATTTTAGGAGTTTGTTACAATTATGACTCCAAATTCTAAATTTTTCTGTCTCTTCACTAAATTCATTGCTAGGATTTCTGAGTTTTTACCTCTGAGAAATTGTTCTCAGCCAGTTGTACTTTAGCTATTCAGCTTCAAGGGACTACTGTTTTATTAAGTGAAGTGAGATAGGAATCTTTTTATTTTTTCTTGCTTGTCATTTATATTTTGTTAAGTACTTTTTTTTTACCCCGCCCAGCTTTTTTGAAATATTATTGACATATAACATATGTAAATTTAGGGCATACAATGTAATGATTTGATACACATATATATTGCAAACTGATTATCACAATAAGGTTAGTTAGCATCTCCATCCTCTCACATAGTTACCTTTTATTTTGCATGTGGCGATAAAATTTAAGATCTACTCTCTTAAAACTTTTAAGTATATAATTCAAAATTGTTAATTATGGTACACATGCTGTACATTAGATCTTCAGAACTTACTTATCTTGTATCTGGGAATTTGTATCCTTTGACTACTATCTGCTCAATTTCCCCAAAACCCCAGGCCCTGGTAACCACCATTCTAGTCTCTTGTTCTATGAATTCATTCTTTTATAAATTCTATATAACTGGGAACATACAGTATTTGTCTTTGTCTTACTTATTTCACTTAGCTAAATGCCCTCAAAGTCATTGTATGTTATTGCAAAAAGCAGGATTCTCTTTCTTTTTTTTTTTTTTTTATGGCTTAATAATATTCTATGTATGTACCATATTTTCTTTATTCATTCATCCACTGATGGATACTTAGGTTGTTTCCACGTCTTGGCTATCGTAAATAATATTGCAGTGATCATGGAGGTACAGATATCTCTTTGAGATTGTGTTTTCATTTCCTTTGGATCATATGATAGGTCTAGTTTAAATTTTTGAAGAAACTTCATGCTGTTTTACATGGTGACTGTACCAGTCAACATTTGAAATGGGGTTCTTTAGCAGTCTAAAATGTCTGCCAAGATGAATTAATTTTTCCCTTAGAGTAAAGACTTCAATTTCTTAAGGAAGTTTATGTCATCAAGGATGGATTGAAATCCAACTTTCTGTCTAAAATTTTCCACTTGATTTACTCAGTCTAGTAAATCATATAATAAACTTCCGTATTTCTCTGGACCACTTAACATAAAATAGTTCATCTCCTGCCAAAGGCTATGATTCTACTCTCAGTAGTTTCAACGACTTTCTTGACTACTAGGTGACATCCCAAGGATTATGCATTCAACCAATGGGAAGGTAAACTCTTGATGTAGTGCAAGGGTGGTGATTTAAGTTTCTAATTTAGTAGTTAGTTCAAAAATCCTAGATGAGCCACCAAATGTAAGCCTGAGGACCAATGGATCCTTTTTTGTACCAGATGGACACAGCTCTGACCCAGGGCATATGACTTCTTGCTGAATGCAGCCCTTGCTGACCCCTAGGCCAAATGCATTTTGTGCTTGCACAGGGCTATACTGTGGCTTACTTAAATCTCCCAATTTTATCTAACTTTCTCACCTTCTTAGGTATCTCTATTCTTGAGTTCAAATAGACTGGCTAGATTTGCCTCTATTGACTTGCCAGAAATTCTATCTCAAGTACATTGTGATTTCCGTAGTTTCAGTCAATATATGCAAGAAGTGGTCGCAGGTAGACTATCTTACAAAGTGTGTGAATTTCTTCCTCTAGTTAACTCCAACTTTGCTTTCTCTATTTGTTGTGGCAGATCTCCTCCTAACAATTTAGACAGTTTTATAACCATCTAAAAGCTCCACTCCTGATATGGAATCCTCCTTACTAGTCATAATGCTAGAATTTGTAGTCACATTGCCATCAATTTTCCCTGGAGACAACCTTGCAACCAGAAGGATTTTTCAAATGTCCACATTCCCTCTCATCTCCAGGAAACTGTAGTAAATAAACTTTTCTCAATTTCTACGAAACAAATAACCATCAAATATGTTTTAGAAAGGTCAGAGTTTTCAAATATTTTGAAGAAATCATATATTGTAGATGTCCAATAATAATAATAATAATAATAAACCAATGAACAAGAGACCTATGATGTGATGTGAATTAAAAATTTAATAGATTTTTTGATTTATGTCAAAATATATGGTATGTCAAAAGACCATGGATTTCTGGACTGTGTTACTTTTATCATAATAAAAAATGCCAGTAAATGTGCCACTGAAAATTAAGTAATGAAAAGATGTGGCATATGAAAGAAAATGTTAAAACAGTAGTTTTCCTTCTAGCTATCACATTTCATTTAGATACCAATTGTCTATAATTGCAAATCTCTCAATCAAAACGTCAACAAATGGCTACCAGTGTTGGAGAAAAATGTCTCTAAGGCGAATAGGAATATTAATTACCAAAGCTGTATCAAGAGACCTATGATTGGTTTATTATTTTATTAGGATTAATAGTATGTACAACATTGGAGAATTTGGCAGAAATAAAGACCCAAGTCTAATGCATCCTCAAGAACATTTTAAGTGTGATACTACTCTGAAAATTTTTTTCCTTTGCTCAAGTATTTCATCACATATACTCCAGCAATTTTCCCACCTCATTCTTAGAGACATTTCCAATTCATCCGGAAGAAGGGGTGAAAGATGGGAGAGGAATACCCACTTTCTCAAGTTGCCTTGCCTTTGTCAGTATATCACAGTCTTAATATCTCAGACACGGGCTATTATGTGCTTAAAAATGTCATAATTTTTTCCTTTTTTGACACTGCTTTTGTAGAAGAAAACTACTGAAGTGTTTGAAAATGGTCCTGAGAGATCTTAACAAGCTCGTTTGTAACTACTGTGAGCTACAGAGATACCCAAAGGATAGACTGTTTATACAGAGGTACTTGCTTTTTTTTTTTTTTTTTAAATAATAAAAACCACTATATTTCTATGAGTTACATATATGGAGAATGTTACATATATATGCATTAAGGATAAATTTTATTTAATATGCTTTTTAAAGTAATAAAATAAAAACTATGATATTGTAGAAACAGAAAACTAGTTTTAGAAATTCTATTTTATGGGGGGGTGAAATGGGTAAAGGGGATCAAATATATAGTAGCCGAAGGAAACGGGACTTTGGGTGGTAAATACACAATAGAATATACAGATTTTAAATTATACTGTACAACTGAAAATTATATAATTGTATTAACCAATGTTACCCCAATAAACTTAATAAAAAATTTATTTTATGATATAAAGGTGAAAATAGTTTCCTGTAATTTTTTAAGCATAAAATGCATTTTAAAAATAATAAAATTTATTTTTATTGAAAAATGAATGATTAATACCCATAACTACGACAATGATTAATTTTTCCAGTATTTTTTAAATGTATTATCATCAGGAGATTATAATTCCCAGAGTTGGCTGTTGAGGACATTATTTCACATTGTAATATTCTCTTTTCTGAAACAAACATTTCACATCTGCATGAGAAATATATTCTTTAGTACTATCATTTCCTCCTCTAGTCCTACTGTTACCAGACCCCAATATTTTTGAGTCCATCTGCCTGTGAGCACTGGCCCAAAGAAATGCCCAGCAGAAGTTTGCAGTATAGAAAGAAAAATAATTTAATATTGGATCAGCCAATCTGGAGTGAGAAGCTAATGCTTGAGACTGGACTCCCCAGTGGTGTGTAGGTTACAGATTATATAGGGCAAAATCACAAGACATTATGGGTTAGAGAGTTCAAGGTCATGCTGGGAGCTGATTGATCAGAGGTAAGGTATGAATAATAAATCATTTTTCAGGTCTAGAGGACAGTTTTGAGGTCTGTTCTGGCATCCTTCCATCTGGCATCACAGAAAAGTAGTTAGGGGGTCATTTTACTTTAGGGCTCAGGAGCTGAAACAAAGGTCAAGATGTTATCTTTAGCTTGCCAGAGTTCCAGTCTTTTTGACCATTTATTAAATTTGGGCTACTGTCTTTTGCCTTGGAGGTTGCAGATTATTTGGGGGAAAGGCTAGGTCTCTGAGGGGTAGAAATATATAGAGAGATGACTTCTAGAGCTAGAGTTTAATATTGAATTTAATCAAAGAAATAAGAACCATTGGTCTCACTACTCTAACGCTAGAAAACAGCAAATTTCATGAGCTACTAATAGTTCAAGATAAAACAAAACCGTCTCCCTGTGTCTTTCTGTTGTTCTGTTGCTCTTTCTCAGTGTAGCACGCATAGTGTTTACACCGGACCTACTCTCCAAAACATACGACCCTTAGAGAATCTTTGTTGGATTCTTTCTTCCTTGACACAAAGGGTAATTGGAGCTTTACATCTATTGAAAGACCTTTTGGGATACTGTTGTAGTGGGCTGGAAGGTGATCCCCACAGATTTCAGATCCTAGTCTCTGGATCTTATATGGTAACATATGCTTTTGCAGATGTAATTAATTTAAAGATTTTGAGATGAGATTATCATGGGTTATCTGAGTAAGGCCTAGATGCATCACATGAATCAAAAAAGGGAGACAGAGGGAGAGTTGATACACACTTAGGAGAAAGTTATATGAAATGGTGGCAGAGATTGTAGTGATAAACCACAGGCCAAGGAATATGGACTTCTACCAGAAGCTGAAAGAGGCAAGGAAGAGACTCTCCCTTAGAGCTTTGAAGTGGACCAAAGTTTTGCCACCCTAAAACTGCCTTTTGAGATATTGATTTTAAGCTGGTGGTTAATAAACAAAAGACTCAGAGAGAACATTTGACACTCCCCTTTTCCTGCCTACCAGATTCAGATGTAAAGATCGGCTCCAGGAAAGAAATCTTAGGATATTCAGACTACTGATGGGAATATCATTTAAGAAAACATATTTAAAAAATTATTTAGCAGTAGCTCTTAAGAGTAATAAAATATTTATATTCTTTGACCTAATAATTCTACTTCTGGGAATCTCTCTTAAGAGAATAATTTAAAATGAAGATGCTTTTTGCCCAAAGGTATTCATTACAGCATTATTTGATTAGAATTGTGGAAATAACTTTATGTGTTCCAAAGCAGAGAAGTAGTTAGATATAGTATGTTAGGGTCTTTATTTATTTATTTTTTTTAATAGTTGTTGGGTGTGGCGTATTAATTAAAAAATTGCATTTGGTAGAACAAAAAGAATAGCTGAGGTAAAAATATGGATATTAGCAAAAAAGGAATCAATATAATAATATCAGAAAGAGAATGTAAATGTACTGCAAGGCTTAGCTTTGTGCAAAAGTCACTAAATGTACATGGTAGGTTAAATAAAGGCCCCCAAATATGTCTACTTCTTAATCATTGGAACTTGTTAACATTGCCCTTGTGGCAGAGAGATTTCGCAGATGTAATTAAATTAAGGATTTTGAGATGGGGGATAATCCTGGAACATGCAGGTAAATCAATCTAATGACAAAAGTTTTTATAAGAGGGATGAGATAGAGTCAGAGTCAGAGAAGAAGACATGTGATGGAAGAAACAGAGATTAAAATGATGCACTTTGGGGATAGAGGAAGGGCCAGGAGTCAAGGAACACAGACAGCCACTAGAAGCTGAAAAAGGCAAGAAAATAGATTCTCTTCAAACTGTCCAGAATGAACGAGTTTTACCGACATTTTGACTTTAGCCCCCTAGAACCAATTTTAGACTTTTGTCCCCCAGAACTATTAATTCATTTTTTTGTTTTTTAAGCCATCAAGTTTGTACTAATTTGTTATAGCAACAACAGAAAACTAATACAAATAGACAAGCATGCCAGTGAAGACTTTAACATGAAGATTTTTACTCTTCTAATCAATTCTCCCCTCACACAGGAATATCATGTGATTTATTAAATATGTGTAAAATTATACATGTGCAAGATTTATTGGAGATAATCAGTGTTCTGATTACAAAATATGTGTGATAATTGCATAGAATATCAGGTAGCATGTAGGAATGATGGAATATTGTGTGTAGACGTCCTTGATGAACCTCTAAGTATGTGAACAAGCTAAGTCATGTAGCATAAAGTGCTCTTTTAGGCTCTCCAGATTAGGTGTTGAATAAGTAACTTGAAAGCAGCAGTCTCTAACCTTTTTAGCACCAGGGACTGGTGCTCCTATGAGAGTCTAATGCCTGATGATCTGAGGTAGAGCTGAGGCAGTGATGCTAGCACTGGGGAGCTGCTGCAAATACAGACGAAGTTTTGCTCACTAGCTGGCCGCTCACCTCCTGATGTGCGGCCCTGTTCCTAACACGCCACGAACTGATACCAGTCCATGGCCCAGGGATTGGGGACCCCTGATTTAAAGTATATAAATATTTTCATTAATTTCATGACCTCGAAGTGGCCATGGAAGCCTAGAAAGTATCTAGATACTAAACACTCATAAATTGAGTTGTTTACAAACCACAAAAATATGATTATAAAGTGATTATATCAATTATTATTATATTTTTTAAATCATTATTTGACATTAAATGAAAAGCAGATAAAATTATATGTACAAATAATCTCAACTAAATTATAAATATGTATAGATAAAACACAAAGGAAAGATGTAAGTTATTCTCTTCGAAGAGAATGAAATTATCAGTGATCTTTGCTACTTAATAATATATTAGCTTTTTTGCCCAATTATCTAAAATTATTATGTATTGTATAGTCAAAAATTATAAGTCAATAAAGCACTTAGTGACTTAGTTATATTTGTGCAACAAAGTTCTACAAATATATTTGCTTTATAATTAATAGCTGTATTGAGACAGAAGATAATTGCAGAATTTATTTTATTAAACCTCTTCCAGGAAATCAACTTCATAGCCACCAACAATGGGTATTTTAGTAGTCCATGTCTACAAAAAGTTGGAACCTCAGTCATCTGAAAACAAAGTATACAGCAAAATTAAAAAAAATTAAAATGTAATAAATTCCTATTGCCAGAAGCTAGCATCTAAGTATTTCATATAGTAACTTGTTTGTTCTTGGGATAATTCCATGACTGTTGTTACCCTTATTTAGCAGACGAGGAAATTGAGGGGCAGAGAGATTAGTAGCTTCTTGAAAGTTTCTGCAGCTAATTAATGGTAGAGTCATAATTCAAACTCCGGCAGTGTAACTCCAGAGCCATACTTTAACTTAATTTTTAACTTTAAAATATTTGCAAGTACAATTATAGAGTAAAAACTTAAGAAAGTAATTTTATTTTTTTCAATTATAAAGTTTTATGGTGTATATTGGTGCTTTTGTTTGCATATAAGGTATATGAGTATTATATAAGAGTTGGTTTTGTTTTTGTCAATAATTAATTGTATAATATATATATAACATACAACACATACATACATTTATCGTACCTGCTTTTGCCCACTGGTCATCATTTCATAGCAAATATCATAAAAATATTCTGTATATATATCTGCAAGCACCACCTGTTTTGTCGAACTACGTTTGCACAGGTGTGTGCCCCTGGGCCACCTTTCTCATGCTGTGTAACAGTTTTTTAGCCTAAGGATTTGAGATTGGGACTCAGTATACATGAAAATGTAAAGTATACAAAAATGTTATGCCCTGTAGAGCTATTGAGTACTTAGAAAAACAGATACCATCGACTTACAACAGAGAAGGAATCAAGAAGTGAAGAGAACCTGTGATCAAAGGCTTTTGGGAAGCAAATGAGATGTCACCTCTCTACCCCTGCCTTCTCAAGCTGGCTTCTGATTTCTGCTCTAGACTCTCAGAAAGTGGCTTGGAATCCGCTGGATAAATATTGCTCTTTCAAGCTGTGAGGGATTCTTGTTGCTTACATCTAAATACTCTCAGATTGAAACAATTATATTTTGGATAAGAAATGTTAATTTAAAAGGACTATAAAAAAGAATTTAAAAATAATTCCCTCCTGCAAATAATTCCCTGCCAGCAATCTTGAAAATTCTACATTCCATTTTAAACTATTTTAACAAAAAATTTAATAATGTGCTTAAAGATAACTTGAGAGTTTGTTAGTTAGTTCTCAGTAAGGAAAGTCATAGATATGTTTTGTGTTTAGTATAATATAATATGTATAAAGCAAATAATGACATTCTCACCCAGTTTTGGGAGAAGGGGATGAATTTAGAACTAACATTGATATTATTTTTGAGAATGATTAGTGGTTTTATGTCATAAGGGAAATTCGATCTGATTGAAAAAAATAGAATGTATTTGGACTATTTTATAAGTAATTCTAATACATTTTTATTACATTCTGTTTAAACCTCATCGCACAGTTATAACATTTAGAAACTAAAATTGAAAGAATTTATTTGCTTTATAATGCCCTCTAGTTTTCTTTTTATATCAGCAAATCATGTTCATATAGAAATTAGTAAAATATAGGAAAATATTGGAAATGAATGAAAGTCATATATATTCCCTTCACAGAGAGATAAACATCTTTGATTATCTAATGTATTTGCCATCAGCCTTTGTTTCTATGTGATTGTGTAATCTCTTTGGTAAATATTGGTGGTATAGAAATAGTTTTAATAATGCTTTTATTATCACTTAATATGCTTATGAATGTTTTCTCATGTAATTATCATTTTTCTAAATCACATATATTATTAAAAGTTCTTAAAGATTAAATTCTACAAATGCTCCTAGTTTTAGACATTTATCTGGTCCAAAACTAGTATTAATGCTACAATAAATATCATTGCACATGAAAAACCTTCAACACAAGATACTTTACTTTTAACTGCTTTCGCTGTAGTTTTTTTTTTTTTTGTAAGCTTTGTTTTACTAAAAGTTGGGAATGTGCATATCAGAATTCTTTCTCTTATATCGTCTAATCCTAGGAAGAATTTATATCGATTTTAGACCACTATTGTATTTAATATTGTTTTGAAAATTATGCCATACTTAACATTTGCAGAATTTGGCACGAGTTTCTACTTATTTTTGTATTTTAAAATGCTTTTTATGCCTTTATGAATAAGTGTCAAATGCTGTCATGTGTACAATTTTAAAGTAGAATTGGTGGAGAGACACAGCATATAAAAAAGGCTTGGAGCACATTCATTCTAACTGCAACCAGAGTTTATGAGTTTATGCATGGGCATAAAAATGTTAGGGAATTATTATCAGAATTTATAGACTTAATGTCACTCTAATGCTAAACATGTACTCAGTGCTTGACCATTAATTAGCTAGCCCTCAGGAAAATAAACTGTTCAAAGAAGAAAATAGTAACAGCATAGAAAAATAGAGAAATACTTAACAAATCCCAAGTTTCAAGGCATTTTAAAATGTTAAATGTTACTTGCCAATTGACATTTTGCTTCAAGAACACTGGAAGAACCATTATGCAAACAAATGTTCTGAGGTGGTAACTTTGTAAAAGTTATTAGGTAAGAAGAGGAAGTTTTTTTCAGATTCAAATTGCCTATTAACATTAATGGACAAATTCAAATAATTTTAGCATTTTTATAGTCTCAAGTGCTCCCTTTCTCTTAAAAAATAATTTCCCCACTTAAATATTATGTTAGTTCTCTATTTGTGGTGCTTTTGATACTTGGAAACATTTTTTTTTCTGCCTATTCACTTTTGGAAATTGTTATATCCAATTCTCTGCAAAAGGGGACCTAAAAGAATACTTACAGAGTATTATTTGAAGTTTGGTGGGTATCAGCAGTATGGGGAGAGAAGGGATACCTCTGTCTAGGCAATAAAAATTTTACTCAGACTCATTTTTTGTGATGTGTTCTGGAAACCTAAAGGTGTTCCACCTCGGAAATGTCAAATTCAAAACTGGACTTGCTGACAGTGGCCTTGAAACTTGCCAACTCACTCATTTGGTTAATTCCAAAAGTATATGTTTCAACCTCACCATAGCCTTCAGTATTCGGATTCCTCTACATTATCATCTTTTTAGTCATAAATACCTATCGAATGTCTACTCTACATTATACCACGTTCTGGCACTGAGAAGAAGATGCTAAATGAGATGTATAGATTATTTCCTCAAGGATATTATATTTTAGAGAGGAAAAAATTTAAAAAACGTATTAAAATTTTTGGTAGACATGAGTGGTATCAATCTAGACAAAAAAAAAAAAAAATCAGCAAAAAAAAAAAGGGTAGAAAGCAATGGGATATGTGTGGCTCTTTAAATAATATATAATAATTAGCTCTTTGCCACAAAGTTGTTATAAAACAAAATAACTTCAAAGTTCTAGTGATTTATAACAAAAATATGTACAGGCTGGTTGGAATTTGGTGGTCTAGGATGGGCTCACCTAGACGGCTCCATGCTTCAGGTTGGGGCCACTTTTCCATGTTTTTCAGTCTCCTTAAATCAGCAGCTACACACACATGCACTTTTTATGGCAAAAGGTAAAGATACAAAGGAAAAATCAATTGAGCAATCACATTCCAAGCCTTTGTTTTTGTCAGGTCGGCTAATATCCCTTTGTTCAAACAAAGTCATGTGGTCAGATTCAAAATCGAGGAACAAAGAAATACACTCTGCCCACCGTTAGGCCATGTCAAGTTGTAGGTGTATAAAATTAATACAGTAAAGAGTTCAGACCAATTAGTCAATCTACCACTTTGAGTGAAAGGAGAAAACTGTTTTGAAATTCTACACAAGACTTGAATTAGGTGAATGAACAAGTGATGTGAAAAACTGCGAGCAGAACATGTTAGACAATGGGAACATCAACTGTAAAGACTTAGAAGTTGGGACAAGTTAAGGAGAGAGTAATTCTATTGGTGTGGTAGAGTGGAGTGAGTGATAGGAAGGGTACTAGAAGATAAAGTGAATAGTTATTCAATGTCAAAATCATTGCAAATCTTGAAATATCTGGAAAAAAAGATTGAATTTTATTCTAAGTGCATTGGAAAGCCTTTGGAAAGTTCTGAGCAGGAAATAGATGTGATAAAGTGTCTGTTTCTAAAAGGCCACATATAGCTAGGTGGAGAATAGACAGTAGGGGCCCCAAAAAGGAAAGAGAAGTTAAGAGGTTTTAGAGAAAATATTAGGGAGAGAAGATAATGACTCATACTGGGGTAGTAAAGGTAAAGGTGATAAGAATTATAATTCTTGACACATATTGCTTGAAATCCCAATGTAATATGATGATGGTCTGGACAAGAGATGTGGGAGAAAAATAAAAGACTCAAAGATCACTGCTGAGTTTTTAGTCTGAACAGCTTGGAAATTGGTGTGACACATTAAATGGGAAAAACTGAAGGAGGAATGATGTTGATGGCAAGGATCCAAAATTTGTTTTACATAGCATAAGTCTGAGATGTTTTTGGACATCAAAATAGATTTTAAGTGTTGGGGGAATGAGAACAAAAGAAACTGGTGCTAAAGATATAAATTTGGGAACTATCAGAAAATAGATGATATTTAAAGCCTTAAGACTTAATGAGATCACTTGAGAATAAGAAAGGAGAAGTTCAATGATTTAGCTCTGGGTGTTTTCAAAATTATCATTCAAAAAGAGATGATAGAGCAGAAAAGTGATACTGAGGAGTAGTGGTTGGTAGGCTATATGGCTCCAAAGGTGTGTGGTGTTCTGGAACCCAAGTAAAAAAAAAGAAAAAAAGAATTTCAAGAAAGAGGGAGTGATTAACATGTGTCAAAAGCTGCTGAGAGTCAAGGAAAATGAGGACTGAGAATTATTGATATATGACGAGATGGAAATCACAGAAAAAATGTCTATGAATGAATGGGTATACAACCTTATTGAAACAAATTAAAAATAAAGAAGGAGAAACAAGATAAGTCAGAATATTCAGCTCTTTGGAATTCTGTTAGCCTGTTAACTCCCCTCTACTTTAACATTTACTTTATTCCTTACTTTATTTCCTGTTTATACTGGATTATATGATTGCAATTTCTTATCAGTTTTAATTATCTTGCCATCTTACTTTCATATGAATACCACCCTCGGAAAAAAACCCTATATCTCGACCATTATAACTATCATCTTTTCATTTCTATATTCAAACAGTTGAGCCCTGCTGAAGGAAATAACAGATTTACATAGACTGGTGCCTTGATAAATTCATATTATCAATACCATCTGTCTTTTCCCTGTGTTCTCCTAATTATTTATCTCTCCTAGTCTACAAATTTATAACTTCTTTCATCTACACATAATTCTTTTCTTTTACAATTCTTTCATGAGAAAGAAATGTCCCTTCTTATAAGTTATCTATTTCAGTCTTATATAGCCTTTCCTTCTACTTCCTCAGTAAACTTACTCTATCAATTATCTCTTTTTTCTATATCTTCAAAATCATGCTCCTCACTGGCTCTTTTCCATGAGCATTTAAATATCCTGAGTTACTTTTCTTCATAAATGCAATACTTCTCCCATCTTTCACAAATCACAGTGGTCGTATTTCTTTAAAGGATTGTCTCCACTCATTATAGCCATATTTTGCCTTCCATTTCCTATTCAAATTTCTGTAGTCTGGAACCCACGTTTATCTCCACTCCATTAAAACTTCCTTGTGATTGTAACTAGCAACTTTACTAAATATCAGGGCACTTTGGAGATCTAATTTTTTCCCCCTAGCACTTGAGACTGTTGAACAATTACTCTTCCTGAAATCTCCTTTGTTGACTTTTGTGACATCACACAGTTTGTTCTTCTCCTATCTTTCTGACTATTCTAAGTAAACATCATAACTGGCTATTTTCTCTTTTTTATGTGTCATATATTGGTGTTTCATGGGGTTCCACTGAGTTTTTATTATTTTGTTCCTTTGCATTCTATAACTGTATGACCTCATTCATTACCATGACTTTAAATATTATCTACATTCTGGTAAATGATAGATGTATCTACCCAAACATATATATCATATCCAACAGTCTTCTAGATATCTCCACTTGGCTGTTCCTCTGAGAAGTTAAGCTCAACAGTTAAATATGCCTCTCCTCCAAGATCCTCTATGTCAGTGATTGGGGCCAACATGCATCCAAATACCAAATAAGGAAAATTGGAATAAAATTGCTCCCTTTGTTTGCTCTCACTCCTCATCAAACAAGTCCTATCGATTCTATAACACTCTTAAATCTCCTGATTCATTCAATTCCATCCCTCCCCTGTGGATCTACCCATGTTTAAGAATGCTATCCTCTCTCTTCTGGATTTCTTCAACATCTTTCTGACTCAGTTCCCTACTTTCAATCTCAACTCTTCATTTGTCTATCATGCAAATATAATGCCATTACTCTGTTTCACACTTTTAAATGTCTTTGATTTTTTTTCCCCTGATAGATCTTAAACCTTTTTGGGCTTTGTACATACTAATTTTTTTGAAGTCCTCTTCCCTATTAAGTCTTATTCTTCCAGAATCTAGCTATACCCTACTTATCTTTGAGGTTTCAACTAAGATGTCATTACTTTTTGGCTATTTCTCACTGCTTAAATTCTGACTTATTCTCTTTATAGCACTTATATTGAATTGCATAACCCATATATGATTAATTTCTTTAGTCTATATATACAGATGAAGCTATACTGACATTAACACACATTTCTTGTTTTTGCCCACTACTTATACCCATTGAAACTCTCTTGACCATCTTCTTGTCATGTTTCTGAAAATCTTTGAAATGAGTGCATTAGTCAGCAAATATTTTTCTGAAGGCCTATGATGAGGCCAGGGAATACTTGAGACTTTAGGAATAGACAAGTGAAGAATATGGAATACCCACAGGATTATAAGATATTCAATAAACCTGTAAACGTAATTTCAGGTACAAGTAAATGCTAACAGCGGTTAAACTAGAAAATCTGGCAGACTAACTGGAATCCAAAGAGAGTGAAAGAGAGGGTGTCGATTTAGTTTAAAAAATTGTGAAATGAGGCCTGAATGGTGAGGAGAAGACAACTATATAATGATCTGAAGAAAGAGTTTTGTAAGCCATAGGAATATACTAGTATCTTGGCATGAAAACAAGCTTGGCATATTTGAAGGCAGAAAGAGGCTCTCGTGACAGCAGTATCAATCAGAGGAATAAAAAGAGGAGTTCAGACAGGTGTCAGGGGCTATGTCATGCAAGGCCTTACAGGCATGGAAGGAGTTTGGATTTTATTCCAGTTGCAGTGGGAAGTTATTGAGGGAGTTGAGCCAGACAGTGATCTAGCTTGATCATTAGTTCATTAGTTTATATGTGGTAAGAGGATTGATATGTTCTCACAAATTGACCTCTATTATTTGGTCAATACATAAAGCTCTAGGTCTCTCATAACCTTCAAAATGAAAGAGCTAAATGACAAAACTTCTTGAAATTTTTTGATTGCTTCTTAAAAACTGACTCTGCCGTATCATTATGTTAATAGACTCCCTGCTTTCTAGGAGTAAACAAAGATTTATGACACACTGTCTCAGTATTAGTCTAGGGCTCCTTCACTAGCCTTAATCTCTTTGAAGCTGGGACTGTGACTTATTCACCATTCTATTCCCAGACCTAGTACAGTACCTGAATAGAACTCAATTACTGTTTGTTGAAAGGAGAAGAATCTATGGAGGTAGAATAGAGAATTATTCTGCTTGAAAGGTAAGGTACTTCAATCGAATATGAAGTGTTCTCTTCATACTATGGTCAGTTCTTCGTGGAGTCTACTTGTATGCCCCAGTAGCCTTCACCCATTGTCCTTAAAGAGTGGTCCACAGCTCACTGCAATCTCCTGACATTGAGGACAAACTGCCATGTTTCCTTGAAAGATTTGAGCTTTTATTCCTTGATCTACAACTAGGTGTGTATTTACCATAGCTTGCATTTACTTAGCTCCCAATGCAGGGGGCAAAAAATTAAAGTGATCCTGGAGATTAGATTGCAAAGGCATATGTTTTTTTTCATTTGCAATTGGAAATGCAGATGACAGGATCTAGAGTTCTAAGGATAGGATGGTGATTGACAGTAATGAGTAACAGTTTGGAAAAAAGAAATATATTGCTAGAGTCACAAAACCTCTGATGCCCCAAACATTTTCCCTCTTTTAAAAATTGAACCTTTTTGTATTACCCCCTTTTTTTTTTTGTCAGAAGAGTTGTAGGTGCCATTCTTAGCTCAGTTTCTTCTGCATTTATGCTCTTAAAAAAACAAAAGTGCCAAATACAAAAGCTCTACGTTTACATGTTCAGATGAAAGGCTGAAATCTCAAACACAGAGAGGTATTGACAGCTCTGACAGATCCATCTCTGGTTTTAACATTCAAAGTTGGTTGCATGGAAACACTAACAGTCAAAAATAACTCCCTTTGTTACAAAAAATAATGAGGAGGAAGTGAATCGAAAGGCTTTGGGATCCAAGCGAATATTACAAAAATTATTCTACAGTTTTGTACCTGACATTTTGTCTATTAATTTTCATTCTAAAATTTTCAAAATGAGCTTCAGAGAAATTTCCTTGAGAAGTTGTTAATTTAAGTTTAGAACAGAAAACTGACTTTCTCACCATGGCTCTTTAAAACATTTAATTTTTCCGACTGTACTTGAAACCCCGAGTCTTAATTCTAGCACTGCCTTCCTAGGTCAGTGAGAGTTCCACTTCAGCTTTTCAGTTCTACTTTCTCAATGCTACTGCCATCATTGTCATATAGAGAGCATACCTGCAAAAAACTCATTATTTTCAGTGATACTTAATGCCATAATTTTATAAAAACAAAAAGTAGGATGGCTAAACACTTAAAGGCAATTTCTAAGATTCAGAAAATCAACTCAGAATGATAGTTCTGTGAAACCATTAAATTGGCTGCTTAGGAAAGATTTTAGAAAATAGTTGTTTAATGAAATTTTTTATGTTCTACTGAGATTTACTGACAGCTTAGAGCAAGCCTTATTTCTCAAAAGTTTGACTTGTTTAAAAAAATGGACATTGTCACAGTTTAAGAAGGATTAACATTCAGCAGGACTCATTTTCTCATGGCTATAAATAACTGTTTATTGAAATTTACCATCTCACAAAATCTATTTCCTTTCTACCTACAAAGCTCGGCCTGAAAAGCACCCATCTCTTATTAATATTCATTGGAATTATTTAGTTCTCTAATTTTTTTCTGTTTCTTTTCTATTCTCCAAACATATTGTTGTACCTTGGGGGAACTAAGAGTCATTAATTTTTGAGAGACCTTTGAGATTTAAGCTGCTTTGTGCACTTTTACCAAACTAATTCTCTGAGATTTTTTATCTGGCTTAGACTGAGCTTCCTTTAACAGAAGACAACAGTTTAATTAATAACATTTGGTTAATGAGGTAGTATTTCAGAGAGTAAATAAAACCTGGGGCCATATAACTTCTACCCAGGCCCTCATCCTTACCAAAAGGCACAATTTTTTCATAGTTTTCTAAGCTAATTTTAGAATGTAGCAACATACTGTGGTATAAATTTTTAATTAATCAATATAAATCTGTAATTTTTATTCAACTATATTGATAAAATATTAAGCTTACTGGACCTAACCCTTGCAGGAGTCCTAGAGTAGCATAAATCATGGTAATAAGACAGAATCATTTGACCAGAAGAATAGAAGATTTTTCTTGATTACTGAGTATATCCCATATCACGGGAATCACACTTACTAAAGAAAAGGGAGGCTTCATGAAGATTTTATAAGATACCAAATCATATTGATTTCCCTAATATTCTTCCTTTAATTTTATCTCCCCTATGAGCACAACAATCAATTATGAATGTACGATATGAAGGGCATGTGTAAAAGAGTAGGAATCAGAATAGTATCAAGAGAGATCACTAGCTGTCACAACCTGACTGCATTTGCTACTACTGCAAACAGACAGGTGGAGCATCATTCTGCCCATAAGAACATGACTTAGAGTTTGGACTGGGTTTGAACTCAGTCTTTACCATAGACCAGTTGGGAAAATAACCACTTTTCTCTGACCTTGGGAAAATAACTACTTTTCTCTGTGCCACAGGTTTCTGGTTAGTAAAATAAGGGATAATCATACAGCCTACCTCATAGGGTTTTATGTGGATTAAATCAGTTAATACACATAAAAACACACAACAGTGCCTAGTCCATGTTGATCTACTCTTCTTTATATTTGTTATTTGTTATCGATCCTTTTGACATTGTGTTCATTATAATTTTTTGCATGAATATTGATTCTTTAAATTTGTTTTATTATAATATTATTTACTTGTTATTAGTGAGTTTTTTGGCCCTTTCTTAAATTTTGCACCCAAAGTCAGTGCCTCGCTCATCTTATTCTAATTTTATCTTTCTCTGTCCATAAATTATTGCCATTATTGACTTCCTTGATGCCTGTGATCAAATTTGAAAAGTTCTTTTTTATTGTTTTAATCATTACAATTGTGAAATACATAGTACATGTAAAAATTTTATTTTAAAAAGATATGTATCTTTATGACTTAACACAAAACAAATAAATGCTAATGTAATTATTACTCAGATTGTCAAAAAATAGAACACTGACAGCATCTCATAACCCTCCTCAACAAATAATGATCCTTTTCTCCTTCCAAAAGGTTGACTCCTCTCAATTGCTTCCTTGATTTGTTTGATCGATGTCCATCAAAGCATGCATTCTCAAAAATTATCATTTACTCTTGCCTATTTTTAAAAATTTACAAAAATTGAATGATGCCCATAAATTATGTATTCTTTTATGGCTTCTTTTACACAACATTTGGCTTTGAGATTTGTTCATGTTGTTGTACATAGCTATAGTTTGTTCAATTTTCTTACTGCAATGTATAAATATATCACATTTATCTGTTCTACAGTTTATGAATTTATTTTCAGGTTTTAGCTATTATTAACAAACTGCTACAACCCTTATACAAATCTCTGGAGACACATATGGTACATGTACTGCACTTGCATTGGGTATGTGCTTGAGAACAGAATGAGTGTTAATGATGATTTTCCATATACAACTTGTTAATTCAAACAGTTTACCTGCAGGTTATTTTGTATTTTCTATGTATGCAAGCATGCCAACTGTGATTATGTGATTAACATGATTAAAAATTGTGCTAATGATGTTGTATTTCTATTTTTCAAATCTTTCAACATTTTATTATTTATTTCCTTATTGAAATAAGACTACCACCTCCAACACTATGTTAAATAGAAACGTTGGTGTTTTATTACCAATTTCACAAGAAAAACTTTTGCATTTCGTGATTAGATGAGTTGTTGCTCTAAATTTTGTGTCGTGGCCATTTGTCAGATTAAGGAAGATCCTTAATATTATAAATACTCATACTTCAAAGACTATTTTATCAAATAATTTTTCTACATCTATTGAGATGTTCATATGATTTTTCTCTTTTATTTAATGTAAATTATAGCAATGATTTTCTAATGTTAAACCAAATTGGTTATCCTGGACTCAACTAAAATTAGACATGAGTATATTGTTAGGATGGTTTCCTATTTTTTTTTTAATGTCTACAGCACCTGGTCTTCCTAGGCGGTCTCTTATTCAAGTACTAACCAGGCCCAACTCTGCTTAGCTTCCGAGATCAGATGAGATCGGGCTTGTTCAGGGTGGCATGGCCATAGACCTATTTTTTAAAAATATTGTTGGGACGGTTTCCTATTTTTTCTTTAGGATTTTTGCATCTATATTTATGAAATGATTGAGTAGCTTGTAATTTTACTTTCTTGTGATGTTCCTGTCTGGTTTTATATCAAAGTTATCATGAACATAAAAAATATATATTTGAATAATAATTTTTTAATCTGTTTCCTGGGAGATTTTGTGTTAACATTGACATTCAGTTATTCTTAAACATCTGGTGAAATTTACCAGAGAAGATGTCTAAGCTTTGAGTTTTTTCTTTGAGAAACTTTAAATTATGGATTTAATTTCTTTACTAGACTATTCATATTTTCTATATCTCCTTTTGTTAATTTTAATCACTTGTATTTTTCTAAAGGTTTGTCCATTTCCTATAATTTTTTTTACACTTGTTGCCATTGTAAGTGGATGGACTGTGGGCCCCTAAAAATATGTCCGAATTCTAACCCTAGTACCTGTGAATGTGACCTTATTTAGAAAAAGGTTTTTTGCAGAAGTAATTAAGTAAAGGATCTTGGGATGAGACCAACCTGGGTGAACTCTAGATCCAATAAGTACCCTTATAAGAAAAGGGGAAAACACACAACAGGAGAATCACAGCGGGAAGTCATGGGAAAATTGAGGCAGAGGATGGAGTTATGCAGCTGTTCAGAGTCCCAGGAACACCAAAGATGGCCAACAGTCACCAGAAGCTGGGAGAGAGTCATGGCACTTTCTCTTCCTCAGAACCTTTAAAAAGAGCCCCACCCTGCTAACAACTTTATTTAAAACAGACCTCCAAAACAGCGATATAATAAATTTTCGTTGTTTTAAGCCATCCAGTTTGTGTTAATTTGTTATGGCAAGCCTGGGAAACGAATAGTCATAAATTCACTCATAATATTCTCTTGTATTTTTAATGTCTACAGGATATGCAATTATGTCATTTTTTTTCTTGACACCTGTTATTTCTCTCTCCTTCCTTCTTACCTCATTTTTTTCTTTTTTTATACTTGGTTGGTCTTATTAAGGGTTTATTCATTTTATTATTCTTTTTAAAGAACACATATTTAGCTCTGCTGATCTTCTCTATTATATGTTCATTTTTTAGATTCTGAATTCCCTGCATTTTTTTACTCTTTCTTGCCTTCTAGATTTTCCATTTTGTCGCTTATTCTTTTTATGACTTGCTTAAAATGGACATCTAGCTCTCATTCCTTTTGTGTATGCTCTTATGATTATAAATTTCTTTTCATGCACAATTTTTTCAGCATCATCAGCTTAAGAGCTTTACATTTTTCCATTAAAATTTCTTCTTTGACTCATGGGTTATTTACAAGTATATTTAAAAAATTCTGAACATATAAGTATTTTCTAGTGATATTTTTACTGCTGATACGAGCATAATTGTATTGTGACCAGAGCATGTATTCTGTATTATTTTAGTACTCAAATATTTGATTTATTTTATAGTTCAGCAAAATTTAAAACTATTATATGTTTCATTTTGAAAAGACTTTTATTCTGCAGTTTCGGGTGCACTGTACTATACATGTCCAATTATGGTAATTGTATTATTCAAATCTATATTTTTATGTTTTCTGATTTTGCTTTGTCCTCTTACTTAATCAGTGAGAAGTATGTGGATTTATCTATTTTTTCTCAAACAGTTGTGTAAATTTTCACTTTTTATAGTTCAAAGATATATTATTAGGTGCATTCAAATTTGATATTATCTATTCTTTGTTATAAGCTTTTCTTCATTATGTATTACATTTCTTTATCTCTCGAAATATATTTTGCTTTAGAGCTAGTTTTGTCTGGTATGAATATTGTCATGCCTGCTTTATTTGGTTGATTCTACAAAATATATATCTTTTTAAAAAAATTGTTTTATTTTTCATTTTTTTGTATCATTATAGTTCAAATTTGTGTTTTATGAACAGTATATAGTTGAGTTTTATATTTTTAATCTAGTCTGACTTTACCTTTTAAATGGAACATCAGTTTTTTATATGTAATGAAATTACTACTATTTTTGAGTTTTAACACTTTAGTTATTTCTATTCATACTATTTGGGTACTTTTACTTTCCTTTTTTGAATTC
The DNA here is from genome assembly GCF_902729225.1 of Pteropus medius. NCBI lineage: Eukaryota > Metazoa > Chordata > Mammalia > Chiroptera > Pteropodidae > Pteropus > Pteropus medius. Next base: position 8,191,322 of record NW_024354503.1, on the reverse strand, counting down.
TTTTAGATTGAATTAAAAAAATTCCTTTCCTTCCTCTTTTAGCTTGCATGATATGGACTGCTAAGCTTCTTTTGTGGTCTCTTAAAAAAAAAGTTATTCTTTACTTACTATACTAATTGTTATTTTTGCTACGTGACTCCAGGATTTTAGAATTCTTTTAAAAAGTATTTTAAAGCCATTTGTAAAAATGTATTTAATTATTTCTATATTTTAAAGCTACCCAAGCATTATTAATGATGTTTTATATAATCAGTATCCACCAAAAAATATTCTCATATGCTTACCTTTTTTGTTCCTTGATTTTGTTTCTGCAGTTCTCTCACTCTATCTAGTGACTTCTAGAATTTCTTTTTCATTGTAATTAGACTCATGATTAAGTCTCCATATTTTGTATTTCTAAAAATGTTCTTATTTTACCTTCATTTTTGAAAGATATTTATAGGTGGAAATGGAATTCTATGTTGTCAGTTATTTTCTTTCAGCATTTTAAAGATGTCATTTCATTGCCTTCTAGCTTACATTTTTCTGTATAAAAGTCAGTATGTCACAGTCAATGCTTTTTTTCAAGGTAACCTCTCTTATTCTCTCTTGCTATATTTAGACTTTTTTTTTCTTTTGTCTTTGGTTTTCAGTGGTTTTACTGATTGGTATGCTTTGGGGTGGTTTTTTATACTAATTCTGCATAAATTTTTTTATATTTCTTGAAGCTATGGCTTGATGACATTCTTCAGATTTAAAAAATTATCAATTATTATCTTTTAAAGTATTATCTGTCTTTTTAGAACTTCAATTGTATACCTAATAAACATATTCTCAGTCATCTTGTACCCTATCATTTATATTTTTCAGCCTTTGCTCTGGGCTTCAGTCTGAATATGTTTTTTTTACTTATCTTTGGCAGTTCCTAATCTGTTATAAAATCCTTCAAATGAGTTCTTAATTTCAGTTATTTTGCTGTTCCAGTTCTAAGATTCCCATTTTTTGGAAAGCATTTTGTTCTCTAAAATTCTCAATTTCATCTTTTATGTCCTTGAACATAGTATAATTTTCTTAAAATCAATATCTAATATCTCTAATATCATAAGCTTTGGGGATCTTTTTCTGTTTTCTATTGTTTCTGTTTCTGCTGGTTCATGTTGTTTTCTGTCTTAATTGCCTGGATATTTTAAACCATGTCTTCAAACTATATTTGCAAACACTTGGTAGAAATAATCTGTCACCTAGGATATTATTTTCTTCCAGAGAAGATTTATATTTTATTATTATTAATACTTTGCTCATATATCAGGGAAATAGCTTTTCAGGATTATCTTAATACTATTTCTGGATTTAATATTATATGAGGATGAGCTTCAGGACCTGTGGAAGCCTATTTCAGATTTACCTTTCACTCCCAGGTACAGCTTTTCAGTGAGGGATATTCATAAAGTCAATTTTCTTTTGGAAGGGCCTGTACTCCAAAACTCTATTCTAGTGCATGAATACTGTCAAAAGTTTAACTCAGCCTAATCTTCAGGTGCCCCTTCTAAGATAACAGATAACCTCCAAGACAGAGAAGTTGATAACCTGAACCTCTAGTCTCATTTGGATTATGGCCTACTAATCTTCATTATTTTATTAGTTCTAAAATATAGTCTTTTACGAATATTTTGTCTAGCTTTTATTATTGTCTCTTTTAAAAGAATTGGTACTACCACATCTGATATTACTAGAAGTGGAATTACTTTTCATTTATAAACCCATTATAAAAGATAAGAAAAAAATATCTATAATTTAAAGCCACTAATACTGAATCCAGTTTATTGTGGCATGTTTGTTTAACAGAAGTATTCTAATTCAATTAGGAAAGCCTCTTCACAAACATAAAACCATCCAAAATTATCCAATCTTAAAGAGTTCAAGCAAATATTGGGAAAAATGTAATTCATTTAAAGATTTTTTTTTCCAAGTTCACTTTCTGTTCTATTTCAATGTTTATATTATTACCATTATAACTCATATCAAGGGCCTGTCACTATGCTAGATATTAGAGATACAATACGTCCACGTGAGCAAGATTGACATGGTCTTTGCTCTAATGAAGCTTAGAAAGAAATGGGTAAAACACCTAGGATTAAATGAGATAATCTGTGAAAATTGTTTACATGGTTTGTGGCATATAACACATGTTCAAACACTGTTTTATTAATGCACACAGTCATTTACAAAAGCCTGTAGTTCCTTGTATCCTATGAGCTTGTATCTACTACTAGGTGAATTTATGGGGGTAAGCATTGTTGTGCAAATAGATTAGGCAATAGGGGGGCTTGATATGTAGTCATGTGTTTTGATTGTATAATTTTATTAACTTTTTCCATTTGGTTCAAAATATAGGGGGATATTTTGATATCTGTATTGAGGGGCACACATTTTTCTTTTGCCTCAGGGTCCATTATGGCTCTGTGCAGCACTTAAATGGATGTATGATAGACACAGAAATAAAGATATTTGTGTAAGTGCTAAATTTTCAATGAATGAGGGATTTGCTGGGACATAAAAGGATGATAATAACAAGAATGGGAATAGTAACTACATGCTATTTGGAGAAGGAAAGTTTCTCCTTTTAGAAAGATAATGAAAAATAAGGACATGAAAAATTCTCCCAGGCTCTGAGGTACAAAAGAAAATATTGTCCTTCCTTAGACTGTGTGAGAAAAGAGGTCATCAATGGATGACCAATTCTCAGGCAAGCACAAAGGTGAGAGGAACACAGAAAAGAGGCTGAGAATTTTGCTAAGGAGAGATAACATTTTTACGATTCTACTGTGGCGTCATTTATGTGTAGTTTTCAAGAAAAACGGAAACAACAAATTAGTTCTTGTTCCCTTCCAAAGAATGTATGATATTCAGGAACAACTATATGTTACTTTTTCTTGATTTTAATGAAATTATTCTCTCGCCACCATTACATGTTTATTCTAGATTATTTAAATTCATCATTTAACTCTACATTTAGGATTATTAAAAAAAAACAAAAAAAACAGATCACATAAAAAGTATTACTCACTGCCCAGAGATGAATCAACTGATGTGATTTTTTGTTTAGATTTTTAGGGAAAAGTTGTGTGTTTCTAACTGAATGTGGGATAATTGCATTAGTAGGACAAGACATTGCATATATATGCCTCTCCACCTATATGTTATCTGGGAAGAAGTGTGTGAGTGTGTGTGTGTTTGCACTGAAATATACAATCAAAAAAAGACATATATTTTGGTCAGCTTATATCCTTTTATGTCATTTTCTGACAATAGTGTCTACTCCCTGGCAATTCCACCCCACTCTGAGCCCTGGAGACTTCTGGTGAGGCTGCCAGTCACTGTACTGAGCCACTCAGGCCACAAGAGATTGCCTTGAGTCAATCAAAGTGCTCCATTCTCTTGATCACAAAGATTGATTGGGGGATGTATGTATGACTTAAGCTAGGCTAATAAGGGTCCATCCTTATGATTTTTATATACAAACATTGGGAAAGAACAACTCTCTGTTTCTTTTAGGGTCTAATCTTGATTAATCTGAATGAACCTGGGCTATCTATAGCTGTGCCCATAACTTGTCCCTCCATGTGAAAAATGTATTTATATAGTAGGAAGGATGAAGCGAATATATAGATAAGAACAGAACTGAAAAATGGAGAAAGTACTGGTAATATTATTCACATCCCTAGATTCAAAGACATGTAAAACTATCCATCTCTCTTTAAGATTCAGAATAGACAAAAGTGAATTGGGATTTTTGATAAATGGTGTTCTTGTTCAAATTTTTTAAAGACTGGATAAAAAAAAAAAAATAACCCAGCAAGGAGTAATGTCAAGAGCAGTGAGCTGAGAGTCAGGGCGTTGGCTTCTAGTTCAGGCTCTTCAATAATAATTCATGTAAACATGGACAAATCACTTAGCCTTTCTGATTCTCAGTTCTTTCCTATGTAAAATGACAAAATTAGCTCCAATTACTTCTAAGATCTTTAAAACTCTAAACGTGCATGTCTCAGACACTTCAAAATTAATTACACTTTGAAATAAGTGTCCTACCTGTGAACAGGTGCTAAATAATTATTTTTATTATAACATTTTATTTTTTTCTTTTCCTTTCTTGGCTTTAAGTTTTCTGTTAAAAAGTATGATGCTGCTAGATGAATCCAGCAGAATGTAAATGTAATCAAGGGCTAAATCAAAAAAGTCTGTAGTCCACAATATCTCCAAAGTAAAAACAAAATTATATATCCTAATTTGAACCAGCTGAAGTAACTGCTGATTTTTATAGTTCCAATGAAATAGTGAATTGTCAGAATTGATTGTCTCTGCAGATTATAATGTTGAACACTTATGTACACAGAGAAACAACAGCCCTTACAACGAATTTAGAGGTTTGTGAAGTTTAGAATTGAGAATGTCCCTGTTTGTCCTTTCAGTGAGGTCTCAATTCTCTCAATCTGTCTTTATGAGTCCCTTCTCAAGCTCATGGAAATTAAATTTATTATAAGGGCCAATTAGGATAAACCGTAGTGGCTACGCAAAATGTTGTGTTGGAAAGGATTTCGAGACTGTATCCAGGCTCGTGGGAGAGCGTGCTATGATAAATAAGCAGTGTCTGGAAAGGGCACAATCCTTGAAAGCATGGCTTTTGTGACTGTGATGGATATGTGCCCGCCAATTGCTAACTTAGTTTCGTATTCCAAATGTTGTTTTCCTTTTAATAGAAAACCTTCAAATTCAATTTCTAAATGATAAGATTGAGCCTTCGATTTGTATATAACATGCTTCCCTACTGGGAGATACATTCTGGGACCAGGGTACTTTCTACATTATTCTTTATATCCAATCATCTATTCTACTTACTGACCATGCCAAGACAGCATGAATTTATATTCCCGGTGTCTTTCATAACTCCAATTTGTTCCCAGGATGAAATACCACTTATATTGTTTTGAAATTCTATTCTAAACTTAGAGCCCACGACTTCTGTGTGGGATTTAAAGTTGACAAAACACATACTTTTTTTCTTAATGCAAATCTTACATGCATTGGCTTTCAGGTAGTCAGGCTGACACTGTCGGGGGTGTGTAAGACAGAAAATAACTCCTGTTAAATAAAAGGGTAAGGAGTGAAGAAAGAGGAATGGATCTGTTTTGTTAAATGGAATTTTTAGAGACAGAGCAAATGGTTTTGTTTTATTTTGAAGGAGAGTAAGAATAAAAATAAGGTATTTAAAATGAGAGTGACTATACGTAAAGAGGTCAAGGAAAGCTGACAATCTATCAGTTGTGACAACATTTAATAATATTCAAATTAATTATAATATTGTAAATGGAAAACTCTGACTTCAAATGAATAATAAATAGCAAAACCAGACACGGCTCTGAGGTGAAATGTGATTTTCATGAGGATGGAAACATTTAACATTTATACAGCAGTTCATATTCTCAAAGTCATATATCAGTGACAACTGTAAAATACATCTTTAACCTTAATTGAAGAAATGCTCTGAAGGGGTACATTCAAGAGATAGTATACTCTCCTCCCCAAATAAAGTGAAATAGAGAACATTTGGCTAGACAAATGCTTAAAAACTGCTTATAAAAAGAAAGTCAAATATTCTGATAATCATTTGCAATGATTTTATTCTTAGTAGGTATGTTTTTGTTATTCATTTACATGAATATTCATAGTATATGGTAACTCGTCATGTGTTTAGACATTAAGGGTAATCCATATTCTGAATGCAAAAGGATTGATTTATAAATATGCACTATAATCCTTAGACACTACTCTAAATACAAACCTTTTAGATCATGCATTTTCTCAGAAATTGTCATGTCTGTACTGCTCTTTCCATATTCTTACTTTGGTTAAACTTCAGCTAAAACATTTCTTGAAGGCCACACATGCCCAGAGATTTCAGGTCAACTAGCTATTCTCTGCTCCAATGCTCAATCTATTAACATGGCTATGGAGAACTCAAAAATAATCTTGTGGTAGAGATTTCATTCTAAGTAATAGGGTTTTAGTATGATGTCACTGGCAGCCCCAATTCTACTCCTTTTCAGTTAGGTATGGCCAAAAATCAAATTCTCAGCATGGACTAGAAAGAAGCAGCAGTGCTACATGTTACTCTCAGGCCTGACCCATACAGTCTTGCAAGCCTTTCCCCTTTTTGCTGGCTGCAGTGGTATTGATAAGAACAATTTTTAAAGTCACATAAAGATGGCAGAGTTGTCATTATCCTGGATTTCTAAATGACTCTGTAGAGAATAGCTGCCTACTAACCTGAAACACCTCCCTGGATTGTAAGTTTTTATTTTGCTTGAGAGGTGTATTTGGAGGTCTTTTTGTTTTTACCCCTTTTATTACCCTAGCTAATTTAAATCTAGATTTGCTACTATAAACTGATGGTTGCTAAGCCCACCTGGCCTCTCAGTAGAACTCTACAATTCTTTAAAAGCTGCCTTTCTCTTTGCCTCTTCAGCTTCTTGAAACCTTTAGAACTCTCTTCAAGATGTCATTCTAATTCTTCGTTTCTCAGCAGATCACATTGACTCATAGAGAAAATAATGCCATTAGACATGAATTCCTTTAATTTTCCCATTTCACAACTCAAAAATGATCCATATTTGTCCTAATCTTATTTTTACTTTATTAATAATTTTATTTCTCTTTTAAAGTACTCTGAACAAGAGCTCTAACTTTTCTCTTTCATCTGCTTAAAGCTTTCTCTATATTTCTTATTTTTTCTCTCTCTTATATCATTAATCTCTCCTCCCTTATACCTGCCTTACTCCATGCCCTCCTTTAATTCATAATCCAGTTTACTCCTTTGCTTTACATATATGCTTCCCTGAAGTGTATTTTAGATTTTTTCTTCATTTTGTGATCTTTCACTTACCCCACATTCTGTAATCTGGCTTCTATTTTTAGGGCTCCTTTGAAATTGTCTTCTGGAAACTGTGATGATCACATTGTTATTGAATCCAGTATTTTCAAAAGGAAAATTTGATCATTTTATATTCATGCTTAAAACACTTCAATGTCATCTTAAATGAGAGTTAAGTCCAAACACCTTACTATGCCTTAAAGATACTTAACTATCTGGCTCTTCTTTATTCTTTTTTTTCCTCTTCTGTAGTTTCCTTCCAAGCACCCTGTGACAAAAATCTTGTTGAACTATCTAAAGGTAATTATGTTTAAATTTCTATAATTTTTTTCTAAGTTGTTTTCTCTATTTGGGAAGTATGTCCTCAATCATCGATTATTTAAATAATTTCTTATACTTAAGACCCAATTCCAGTATTTCCTTTCCTCTTAAAGCCGTTCCTGTTGCATTAAAACTCCTTTACTGCCATCCAATGCATATGTTTACTCCACTCTTGAATTTATCACACTATATTATAATGTTGGGTATATCTTTTTTACTCTCCTACAAGACTATGAGCTCCTTGAAGATATAATCTTTATTCTTGGTATCACTAGAATCTAGCCTAGTGCCAAAGGAGCTAATATATAGATAATATCTATATAAAGAGAGAGCTAATATTTTATCTATGTATCTATATCTATCTATCTCTCTCTATATATATAGAGAGAAAGAGAGGCGAGAGAGTGCAATGGAATTAATAGAATTGAGTATAAGTTATTTCCTTATTTTTAAGTAAGTTCACAAACAGTGATTCCAGCTGGCATTCAGTAAAGATAAACCATATATAACAGATTGTATCATTGATAATACAAAACATCAAAATATAAAGAATAAGATGATGACATTGTGAATTTTTCAAAATTAGCAAATAGAAATACCCATTTAAATTATTTTAAAAAATTTGTATATAAGAACTGATCAACAGATATTTTATATTTTATAAGAAAGGTGTTTATACTTTTACAAGAAAATAGAAAAAGTGAAAATGATAAATTGCTTTTGAATAATACCCAAGACTATAAACTGAAGGGCAGATGTAGGCTACAGAGCAGAAAGCAGTAATTAAATTATGGACTCCATGAGGGCCACCTACTACAGGATATTGCAGATCCTTATAAAAAGGACAGTGGTAGTGGACAGAAGCCAGCTCTCTGGAAAATAGTATCTCTAGGAAGGGGCATCCGTTGCCTTTGTTAATTGAAGACTGGATTGACGTAGGCAAATTTCTGAGAGAATGTTTGACAATGTCAAATGTGTGTGAGGAAAGAAGCCTGATATTGGAGACTCAGCTATTCATGAGTCAGAGTTAAAGAGAGGAAAGTTTTTAATTGCACTGGAATGCCTTCTGTCATTTGAAGCAAGCTGGATTACACAGTTTCTAAATAATCACACGATAAACCAAACCTATGGAATGACTTTCAACTTTTGGTTAAAAAATGAGCACAGAGAATTTTGAAAAAGTAATGAGAACAGAACAAGGTTTTCTATGACACAAATAGAACACAAAACCATTGAAAATGAAGTCAGCAGTGCTGAGATGAAATTAGATTAATGAACTAATAGTTCAATTGAAGCTTTTCTTATGATTCTGAGGACTAAGTTTATCATGTGAGCTTCAGAAGAATTTTTAAGTCAGGTGGTAGGATTTCAAAGTTAGATGAAAATAAATATAATTAAATGTACCCCAAGTTCACTTTCAGTGTTTCTAGTTTCTTCTATAGTTCTTCATTCTAAGGTTTAAAAAAGCAATGTTTTTTTCTGTATCAGTTTGTTTTTTGCCAAATTTTTCTTTACCTACAAAGCTAAAAGTAAAGCATTTCTCTTTTGTATATTTCTCCTGGTAAATTACTTCAATAGAGGCAGTGAGACAGTAGCTTACATTTTGTTAGTTCAAATATAAAAATTCTCTGTATTGTTCCAATTTTAGTATATGTGCTGCCGAAGTGAGCACCCAAATATAAAACTTTCTTACATTACGACACTCTGTCCCCAATTTTTCCCAGATCATTCTGGTCGGTTATTTATCTTTGTCTCCTATTAAAATTATCATGAATACTTAAGCTCACATAAAAGTTATGCCTATTATTATTTCAAGATCCAAGTAAGGAGCACTTTCTACCTTGATTCGATATCCCATAAATTTACTTGCACTCTAAGTGTACAATATCGTACAATTAAAAAAAAAATCTTTATTTTTAGTTACCGCCAATGCATGTATAGGTTATTCAAATATAAACTGTGTCTGTAAATTAAGAAATAGAAGATCTTGAGAAGTAACCCCAAAACTTTACTTTCTTTCAGATATCTCACATCCTTGAGAAAGAGACTGGTGGTAAGTAGCTATTACTCCCAATTATATCTTTTCTCATCATTCTATTAAAAATATATTAGTACTAAACAAGATAATGTAGTATGGTCTTAAAATAATTCAAAAATATTTTGCTTTATTTTATGATTTTTTTTTTTTTGGTGAAAACCAAAAATTGTAACTTCTCTGATTGCTAACTGAATTTTTTATAATCTGAAATTTAATGTGGATGAAAATATCTTGTTCATAGCCAAATACAATATACATTTTATTGATTGTTAGTTTATGATAATAGTTGACAAAACAGCAAGACAAAAAAATTGCTCTAAGGAAGAATATTTTTGTCTACTAACTTGAATATTTATACCATTTATTGAAAATGACAAGGAATACTGGTCAGTATAATTTGTACAGAAAGCTTGGACTAAATTAAACATTTAATAGGAAAACAAACTTTCATGGTTTACCATTGACTTACATAGACTCAGTCAACTAATAATAAGAGGAATATTCAGTTTGTATGCACACAATTATTCCTGTATGCAGAACCAGGATAAGCCTACCTGTGCTCATCTTACAGGAATGGAAAATGTGAGAGTACATCAGAAGCTATTACTGAGAAAAGAGACCTATCACTTTTGGGTCATCTTGAAAGAGCCCAGTGAACTGGAAAGGTCTCTTTAAAGTGATGACAAAATGACCTCTTAAAAATAAAGACAACAAAATGAAGAAAGGCAAATTTATTGTTTGTAAGGTTTTATTCTTCGAGTGACCTGAGGAATGAGGTGCGTACACTTCGAAGAATCTTAGTTGCTTGGTTTTGGAAAGCTTCACAGAGTTCCGCCTGAAACTCAAAGATATATCTAATGAATTGGGTTGAAAATAATTTGAAAGTTCTAATAAGTTTTGAATATAAGTAGTACACTGATTTTTTAATGTCTAATAATATTCACCCACCCATCCAACGGATGCATTTAAAAAACATCTTATCTTGCAAACTTGTTTATTGGCTAGCGTATTTCTTAAGTCTTCTTTTTCCTTCTAGCATGTATAACATGAAATTAGTGATTGAGAACTTAAGAGTAACATCAAACATTGAGAATTTAGTATTCTTGCTCTCTAGTCTTATTTCAACTTTTATTAAATAAGAGTTTCAGATTGTGTATGTGTTTTCCTCCCTCTGAGTTAGCTAATTTTATTTAGGCCCCGACTCATGTAAATTCTCAATGAGTTAAGGAATTGTTAATTCTTCGTTCAGTTATAACGAAAAACTATGAAAGTTTCTGACAAATAGAGATGGAAAGCACTGTCTTTTCTTAAAATTGAAAGCACTTTGGCGATATTGAATGGAGACGCCTTTGAGGGCCAACTGAGAAGAGTTCTGCTTTTTCTCACCTGAGAAAGTAGACAGGGACCCTGTGCTCCAGGAGGTGCTGTGAGGAGTCTGAATCTTTCCCTCTGCTAGTGGACCTCATTTATAAGAATCCTCTTTACCTGTAAATGTCAGTGTCTGCAGAAGTTTCACCTATTGAGAAAGGTGTCAGACTTGTAGTCAAAAGCCTCTAAGCCCAGGCCCAAGTGTAGGATCTTGTATTAAATCGTGAGTATTATCTGGAATTATTTCCTTTTTTTGTAAATTAAGATTGTTTACTTAATAATCTCTTCAGCTGGTATATGAACCCCTCTTACTGTGCAAGGAATTGGGGCAGCAAATACACAGCTGTTGACATGGCAGAGGTCGTTTTCTATGGAAATACTATTGCAGCACTCTCCACAGTTTAAATATTAAAGCAACATACGTGACTTTGCTTTATGCTCTCTGAAGTACCATACTAATTCAAGAAGTTCTGACAACCAAAGGCAGCAAGTTAAGGCTAAAAGTTTAAACTACAAACATTTCTTAGGTTCAATATCAGAATGAAATAAAAGATAAGTGTAGTCAGACCTTGATTATTCACAGATTGGCTAGAATTTGTGATTATCAATGCCCTTTGATTCTCCTTCTTCTTCCAACCACCAACTATTGAATATTTCTCTGCTCATTAACACCTGGCTAGGAGTGGGAAGGTGAAATGCTAATCAACAATTTGGCTAATTGTTAGCAGCTATGATCATTTTTATTTTATTTCTTTTTTTTTTTTTCAAAGTTGAGGTAGGGAAAAACTAAAATCTTTTACTATATTTTGGGCTGTGGATTTCTAAACTTTGTGTCACTTTCTCCTTCCTTTACTGCATAAATAAATTCAGATATTTTGTTTTTAGTTAAATATTAAAGTGAATAAAAAATCTAGTAATTCATCTGTTCTCCAGTGTGAATATAAGTCGACATTATGTGTTTCTTATTGGCCAATGTTTGGAAAATCTTAAAACCCTACAAGGAAGCTTCAGGATTTAATATTTGCAACTTTAAGTGTAGCCATATATAAATAACTATACTTGCTAAGTGGATTTAGACTAATAGGGAATCAAGTTGAAGAAAATGACTTGAGGCTTCCCTCCCCTTTGCCTCTGGTAGACATTACAGGACCCTCCCCACACCAAATAAGGGGAAGAGAAATGTTCTGAGAAATAAGGGCACTAAGAATAAATCTGAGCTATCATGGATAAGATTACTTTCAATTCTTTATTTCACGTTTTCTGACATAGACCCCAAGATCTGTAATTATCTTAGGAAAACTGCGGGGGTTTAGACAGTACATTTTACTTCCTTATTTATTTATTTATTTTTGCCTATTTCTCTTTGAGGCGGGAAAGCTAGTATATGTGCTTGTGTGTGTTCCCCTTGAGTGCCAAAAAAAAAAAAAAAAAAAAAGTGCTGAGAGTCCTGCGGAGATGAGGCTATTTTTATTCGAAGCTGATACTTTTGCCTGAGCCACAAGTGCTGCTTTGGAAAGGGCTCAGGTTGTTACCAGGGGGAGAACTCTGCAGAGAAGAGACAAAGTTCAACAAGACAACAAAGAAGCAGCAGAAACAGCCAGGAAAACGAAGAGCCCTCACGTTTTCACACAGAATCCTCCATCAGAGTTCTCCAATCCTAAAGTATTCTGCAAAGTACCACTTGACGGGAACTTTTGCCTGCCTCTTCCTTTCTCCAACCACCATGACTGAGATCACTGCTGAAGGTATTGCTACCATTTTCCAATAGTATCAACTAGAAAAAGAAAAAAAGATGGAAATTGACAGTCACATTGACAGTCAATGTGACAACTCTAGGTGCTGCTTTTAGATAATTGTCTTGATCAATGATTCTACACGGGATCAGAGAAGTGGATTTGGGGGCTGAGAGGCTGGCAGATCTGTGTATTGGGGGAGTGAGAAGAGATTTCTCTGAAATTTTGCATGTGGAAACTTCTTTGCTATGCCAAAGGCTCCACTAGTTACTAGTGTCACCCACACCTCTATAAATAGTTATGGTCATGTAACATTATGGCTGATATCTTACCTAGCAAAAATTACAAAGCTTGCAAGAATGAAGACCATGATGAATTTAAAATGTTGCATTTCATATTTAAACTTAGAAAAATGATTTTGAGCATTTCTGCCTTATGATATTTTAAAATGGAGATTTTATTTTTTTCCTTTATTACTAGAGTATATAAATACACACACATATATGATTCATATACAATTTAAGATATGTGTTCATACAATTTTAAAATATATTTTACTACTGGTGGATATTCAGAGACAAGGTTTAGAATTGCACAAAATCACTATAGATAAATATGATTTTTAGAATAAAACAATTTAAAAGTGGCCAAATTCTGATTCTTTTTACACAATAACATCTCTTTTCCCTCTAAATAATGAATTCTATCTTTATATTAAAATAAGTATTTTCTGTTTCAGCGCTTATTTTGAAAAGGTACATGCCTTAAGTAAAGCATATAATTTTCATTATTTGACCATGGTAGCAAATGTTTTACATATGCATATATTTACATGTATTACATATAATTATATATATTTCTTAAAATAAAAAGACCCTTTAAAACAGCTGAAAAGTATTGAATAAAGACATAATCTGGTTGTAGCTGGGGTAAAAATTTAGGAGGTGGATCTAAAATTTGCTTCTGACAGCTGTAAGAAAATCAGACAGGTGGTGCTCTTGACAGCTTCCAAGTTGAATGCTGTGCTGGTTTGTTTTTAATCAGACAACTGAAAAATAGAATGTGTGATTTTGGCTCTTCGGGTAGACATTAGTATGGATACATAGTGATTTCAGAGTTGGAGATTTTCTATATTTATAAGGAGAAATGTCTTATTTGTACCTTCCATTGAGAAATTTAGTCTGATATCCCAAACTAACAAAAAACAATTACTGAGCGATTTCTATGTATATCAGGCATTTTGCTCAGGATGTTACATGTGTTTACTTATTTAAATCTCACACAATTCAATTAAGTTGGCATTATTACCTCCATTTTGCAGAAATAGAAACTGTAGCTAAGATGTTTGGTGACGTGCTCAAGACCACAGTATTGCCAAAATTAGAATCTAGCTCCCTTAAATCTGTTTTGTGTTTTTTTTTTTTTTTTTTCTGTAAGAAGATATCAGGTTTAGTCTTCACCAGTTTTAGTTGAGAATTTGCTAACTAAATATAAATAGCATTTTTCCTATTCCTTAGATATTCTGAGTCATATGGCCTTTAGTTTGTCTTAAAGAGCACTATCTATAAAAACTGCTTGCTTAGACCTGCATGAGTTATTAAGATACTTACGAATATATTTCCCTACCTCTGCACAGGGCGTGGACTGCCAGCTGACTCTTGAGGTCACTTGGCCAAAACATGTTTGACTTGTCTGTAGATTATGCTCTGTAGACTTTTACATTTAATTCATAAAAATTTTTACAGAAGAATTCCTGAATATAAATTAGAACTTTTGTTTTTGTACTCTCTTCATGGGAAAGTTTAAAGTGTTCTTGGAAGACCTTATGGAGTCACTCATAAACAAAACAAAACAAAACAAAACATTGAATTAGTAATAAATTAAAAATGTAAAAATACCACCTAGCTCCTGGGTGATGGTCATTTTTCTACTCCCTTAACTATTCATAGACTCTTGTCATTGGAACATCAATGATGTGTTTTTATCCTTTCAGAAATGTTTTATTAATTATACTTCTCAAATAAAAATTGGACTGCCTACTCAAATGAGCTTAACTTTTAAGTTTAGTACCAATTTCATTCTCGGGATAAAGTCTCTTACATGCTGCTCCATTTTGCACTTTTCATTGTCTTCATGATTCTCGCTTTTTGAAAAAATGAATTTATTTACTTAAAGTAGTTTCACGTGTACAGTACATTGGTTAGACATCTATAATGTTCATAAAACAATCCCCCCAATTGCTTCCTCCTTCCCTTGGCTCTCCACTTAGTCATCATAATAATGCTAACCGTATTCCCTCTGCCATGCTCCCCGTGCCCAACTCTCAACTACTAATTTGTACTTCTTTAACCCTTTGCTCCATTCTCCCAGCCTCTCAACACCCTCCCCTCTGTCTGTCACCAAATTGTCCACTATATTTGTAAGTCTGTTTTTGATTAGTTTGTTCTTTTTGTTCCTTAGATACCACATATAAGTGAAATCATATGCTATCTATCTTTCTCTGACTTATTTCACTCAGTATAATAACTTCTAGGTCCATCCATGTCATTGCAAATGGTAAGATTTCATTTTTTTTAATGGCCGAGTAATATTCCATTGTATATATGAACCATAATTTCTTTATCCAAACATCTATTGATGGGCATTTAGGTTGCTTCCATATTTTGGCTATTGTAAATTGTGCTGCCATGAATATTGGAGTGCATAGATCTTTATGAATTATTGTTTTGGTTCATGATTTTCATTTTTTGTATCCCATATACAATAGCCTTCTTTCAGTCTTTTATTAGAGATGTACTTTTGAATAGGGCCTTGATACAACCTGAAATATTCTTTTCTCTTATCTGCTATATTTCTTTGCCACGCTTTTGGACACATCACTGAAATGTAAGTACTGCATTAATAGCCTTATGATATCTACTGATTACTCTTCCTACCTATGTATCATAAAGCAAGCAGACACCTTGTAGCACTGAAGAAAGTTAGAGCTAGAATATCCCCTTAGAGAGTTCTAGTCCACTGTCCTCACCTCAATTTTTGGAAAACTGAGGCTCCCATAGTCACAGATAATGAGAGGAGGTCTGAGGATACAATTTACCTCTCCTGTGGCTTATCCTAGTGCTTATTCAACCATAACGCAGTGCACGTCTCCAAATCTTATTAAGTTCTCCACATATATTTCCACTGCATGTTTTAAGCTGGAATTCCTCATCTGACAAAAGAAAGGAGGTAATGCAAGATGTGGAATTGTTTATCAGGTACAGAGCAATAGATTAACTAGAATTAAGACAAAGTTGAACCCCAAAGGATTTTAGGGAAACAACACCTTTTGATTCTGGCCAAGATAAATTAAAATAATTATGTCATCATAATTATAACAATGTACATTTATTCAGAAGACATTAAAGGTCAAGTGCTGTGTTATACTTGTTATATGATCATTTAAACCTCAGGACAACCTAATAAAATACATGCTTTATTATTGCTATTTACAGACTAGGAACCTGAGGTTTAGAAAGGTTAGAAATTTGCCTGAATTCACACAGCTGTTTATGGTGTAACCAAGATTCACACCCTCATCTCTGATTCCAGAGTCATGTTGACTACTTCTTCTTGCTGTGTGAGACCAATAGTCAGCCTAGTATTAATTCAGAGGTTGATGGGAGCCTATACTAGGCCCCTATTATGGTTTGGCCCATGCTACATTGGGTAGGTTAGAGCTGGCCACAGACTGGATCAGTGTCAAATAGCACTAAGGTTTAAGACCATAAATAGCCTTCTACCTTTTTTTTCCCCAGAGGCCTAACTTATTCCTAGACAAATGCTAAAGTTAGCTTCCCTTTCTGAGGTTCATATGAACTTTCAACTACCAATTCCAGCATCTATTTGACAGAATATATCACTATATAAATATAACTTTTGAGTAATTTGATAATAAATGAATTTTAGTTAATTTTTAATAGCTTTGTAGAAAAGATGGAGACTTTTTAAAAAGTTGATAAAATATATAATGTTTTCATATTGCCAGTTAATTAATATACAATCAAATTATGTCCAGAATTCTTTCCCTACTATTAATTCAACCACATTTCACTGCTTCTGTTACAAACCCGCGAGGGGAATGATTTCAAAATTTACAGTAAAAATGGTCATTTATTTTACACAATGCACTACTTCGACAGAATCTATAACACATGAGTATTCTCTGTTGCTCTAAAAAATAAAATCAAGAATTCACAGCCAGACTATTTAATAACTATGTACCCAAGTTATATCACCTAGAGCAACAGATAGTAAAATCAAGAGAAGAAAGAGACTCAATCTGTATATCAGTGTTTGTCTTTCCAAAGCCAGGAGTGGCTACTCTGGCCTAAGAGGAGATAAGCTGTGACTGGGAAGAGAAGGAAGAGAATGAAGCACCAGGTTCAAGATCTAATTACTTCTGGGTTGTGTTCTCCTGTTCAAGAAAAGCAATAAATCACATATAGAATATCATTTGTAGTTCTAAGAATAGATTTTAAAATTGACATTGATAAGCCAGTATATTTAAAGGAGGACCATGATGGTGAGAGGCACAGTTAAATGAAAAGACTTATGTGCAAGTTGTTTAAATACAAGATTAAATTTTTTTAATTTTAATTTTTTATGTAGCATAAAGGAAAATACAGAGCCCTTGGATGAAAGTCTAGAAGTAAAAAGGAAAACTTTTGACAAAATACAAGGCAAAACCTAACCAACCATTAAAACGATGGTTAGAACTAACTTTTCTGACTCAAAAAAAAAAAAGGGAGCGCACGCGTGAGAGAGAAAAATATAAAGAAAAGAAGAAAAGCAATGAAAGAAACACAGCCTTCAATTTTTAAGAAATAGAAGGATGAAGACTATGCTACAAACTATACCATCACACGAAGTCAGCAAAATCCAGGCTATGGGAACCTCTACAGTACAAACAATCCAGTTCTTTCAGATCAGTTACTAGGAACAAAAAGATGCCAAGGAAGCCTATAGCTTAAAAGAAATGTAAAAATAGAACAACCATCATGTGTACAATTATTAGAATGTGATTCAAACAACTTTAAAAAATTCTGATGATGTAATTAGAAATTTGACACACTCTGGATGTTAGATAATATTAAATTTACTTATTTTTAGTGGAATAATCATATCATGGTTATGCTTTAAAACTAATTATTTGGAGATACATACTCAGATATATATGGGTGAAATGGTAGAATATTTAAAATTTGCTTCTAAATAACATGCTAGCGTGGGATGTAGATGAAGTGTCGTTGTGTAGGATTAGCCATGAGTTGATTCTGGGAATGGTGATGAGTATATGGGATTTTGTTATAAAATTCTGTCTTCTTTTGTGAATATGCAAGCCTCTCCTTAATAAAGAGTTAGGAAAAAAGAACAAAGCTGATGTTTTTAGTAAAGTAAATGATTTTAATAAGTTATTTTGTAATATATGTGGGTCAGTGAAGCCACTGTCCACCAAATTTATTTGTAAATGCATATTCCTCCCTAAATTGAATGGTCTGTTGTTATTGAAATGGAAAGCAAGCATGTTTGTATTAGACAGAGAGGTCCAGAAATGTATATTACATTTTATTAGCAGACAAGAAAATAATGATATTTAAATATATTCATTGTAATGTGGGAATCTGGAGGTTAGTTTCATATCATTTCTCAAAATTATTAGTGACATTAGAGAATTAATTGGTAGCAGATAATTTTTGAGATGGTCCATGTTAAAATCCGAGATGTTAAAAATCTAAGGCGTCAATGTGATGCAAGGAAAAATAGTTCTAAAAAATGCGATGGTCAGGAACTTCATGTACACATGTTGACAGGGTATTAAGTGCTAAAGTCTTGCATGAATATCTCTTTTAAATGTCACAGAAATTCTGAAAGGCTGGAAGCAGATATAACATAAATCTGATCAGTCTGACTCTAAAACTTCTTGATCTTCTGTACTGCTCAAATTTAATTTAGAAAAAGATAAGAAAAGCAGATTTTGAAAATGATTGGGTTCTATAGTTCATTGAAAATAAGAGAAAAAGTAATGCAGAGTTGAGAGAAGGCAGCATTAAAATAATTAAAAGCAGTGTGATAGACTAGAAAGCCTGTGACATTTCAAGTCAGAAATCCGGGTTCAAGCATTAGCTCCACTACTTAACCAAACGTGGTCAGGGAAGATAAGGGCCATGCTGGGGTTGGGGTGGGGGTGGGGTGTCATAAACTAGTGGGTAAGTCTTAATTAATTATGAATAGTACAAAAGAAACTTTTCAACTTAATATAAGATTATGCTAGTTGGCAAATTAAGTTTCTTTTTTTAATTGTGCAAAGCATCCATGATATCAGATCTTCATGAAAGTGAACAGAAAATATATCTTTGCAGTATCGGTCCTCAATGGGTTTCAGTAAGAAGCTTTTTATTGTGTCTTTTGTGGTCTGCAATAGTTACTATTTCCCGCCCTTTCCCACACACACACAAACACCTTAAGCACACGGTACCCACGGAAAATGTTTTGTTTGTCAGCTTAAATGCTTCTCAATTTTTTCTTATTTATTTCTGGTCATCATTGTGACTATAATTTAAAAATCATGCTGCTTTAAAATGCAAAATGAATTCAGGCTATTCAGCTATTCCAAGGGCTTGGGAATGCTTAGAGAGTTAAAATCTCCAATGCTGTTTGCATTAATTTTTAATCAGTTAACAATATTTAATATGAGAGAAACATAAAATGGTGCACCTAAGCAATTTTAAAATCATCTACATTGACCTTTGGGTTGAATATATCAATTTGAAAAGAGAATGCATAGATGGTTAAGATTTTCCAGTTAAGCTTTTAGTTTTACAGTTACAGAGTTTAAAACAGTATTTTCTTTTCTTTCTTCCAATAAAAAGAAACCCTTTGGAGACATGCTTAATATATTTAAAAAAATGCATGTTTTCTGAAGTAACGTAATTCGAAAAGTGCAAATTAGAGGAAAACCTTTATCTGGTAACTGCGTTAATATCACACAATAATTCCAAGTTTATAGAGTTTAGGTTCTGTTCAAATTAAAGTTCTAGGAAGATCTGTCGAAGTTAAGTTTTTTGGTTCCTCAATTCCCATTTTCTCTCGATAATGAATGCCATGCATAGTTTCTAATAGGAAATACTTATTTGAGTGTCACCTAAACATGTATTGCCCCAAGTGAGGGTTATTCAGAGATAGATGAACTAACTTCTTGATCTGAAATTATAGTACTTTCCACCTTCAAAGGAAGTTAAAAAGCATGTTGTTGGCATATGTGTAATGAATAAAGTTCTTCTCTCTGTAATAGTTATGCTCTCTAAACATCAAGCCTATCTACATCTCTGTGCTAAAGCAAGCTGTCGAAGGCGCACAGCATTTATGATTTTGAGAGATCCTTTGGTATGTAAATGAGCTGTTTCCTCATAAACAACAGAGTCCATTTCACTTATAATGTACTTAAATATTACATATGAGTATATATGGTTTAGATGTTTTCTAATTTGGTATCTGAAGCAGGGGCTGGGGCATGTGGTCTTCACTTAAACAAGTTAAATGTAATCTTTTAACCTAGGAGAAGGAAGATAATTTATATTCAGCAACCTGCTTTTTACAGGGGAAACTTGGCTTCATTCAGGTAGCATGAGGCTACAGCTCATTGTGATAAACTGGTTTTATTTTCATTACTCATTTGCTGCATCATTCTCCTCTCTCTGATGTAGGTCGCTAAAATGTTGAGAACACAAAAAGAAAAAAGAGCTCATAATATTTAAAAGTTCTTTTAAAAGGGTCCTAGTATATTGGTGAGTGTGTGGGTGTGAGAGAATCAGTTTCCACTTATATTTTAAAATACATTTTTAGCAAAGTCTCCCTGGAAAATTTATTTTGCCTTTTGAACTAAAATCATCATGTAATTAAGAGAATTTTCTGTGGTAGACATTTGATATAATATAAAGACAAAAATGGTAAATATAAAGTGATACTTCTTTGACATTCAATTCTGGAGCTATTATTTTGTCCCTGGTTATTCTTATTTACTTATGTATAATGGCCTCAGGGAATAAGAGTGTAGTATAAAATCTGTGTTACCACAGTATGGTAAAACGCCAACCTTGTACATTCAAAATCCACAGAAGTATTAGGCGTTGTACTTAGAGAAAAGCAAACAAAATATATCCATTTGAAATATAATAAAATTTTACATTCTATGATATTAACTACCAACCTATAAGTAGACTTATAAAGCACTAGGTCATGTCAGAGGTTCAGTTATAGTCAATACTTTATCACCTATTATATGCCAGGCTGAGTGCCATAAAATGAGGACATGAAGATAAATAATACAAGTTCTCTGACTCTGATATAGTAGATTGAAAAACAAGCAAAAAAAAAAAAAAGCACAAAATAATCAGGAAAATGAAAATGGACAGATTTAAAAAATATGACTTCAGTTGGATTTATGAATGATGGGTATTTAATTTAGTTGAACAAAGTCATTTTATCATTCATAAATCTTATGATTAGTGAACACATTGAAACTTGCTGACACTAACTTTAGAATAATAAAGAGTGCTCAATTCTTGACTCTGATGATTTGCAATATACGTGCATTGGTGGGAAGGTGAAACAGCTTGCCAAAGATTAAGGAGGTCAAGAACAGGTATGATCAACGTACAGATGAAGGAATAAGAGGTAGGTGGAGGTGAGAATTAGTGGTCTATCTGTGGGATGAAGCCCTAGGATGACTAAGGTACAGAATTACCTGGCTAAGAAATTGGGTAACAATCCTGGTTTAAATACTCTATTTTTGTTAAGGAATCCAATTGCTATAGTATTGAAAAGGTTGGATGTCTTATGTTCCTGATTTATTTTGAACTAATTGTTTTTTATGACCTCTAGTTTTTTTCCCTCCTATGTGAGAGATCTCCCATTATTTATATTTTAATTGCTGCTTTTCATGACCAAATACTCTACTTTGAGTTTAGTTTGTATTAATGAAGCTCCATTTCTAATTAATAAAGAAATGATGAAATAATACTAACTGTCAAACAGTTACTCACTAAATAAGTTTCTTCAAGTTAATAAGGAGAAATCAGCTGTTAGATAAAAACTAATTTTATGGTCAGTGTTCTACGTACTATGAGAACTAGTGTTACAAGCCAGTGGTCTTGTCAAGATGTCCTATAATGGCATTGTATTAAGCATTGGAGCAAGGCAAGAGGATTTTCTAGATGATAAAGGCCTTCATCAAGGAGAGGCTTAAGAGATGTGGTCCTTAGTCTGAGGTTCGGAAGATATAATCAAGAAGTACCTAGAACAGGAATAACTAGCAATAAGTCAGCAGAATCCTCTAGAGACTTTGTACATAGTGACTGGAAGAGAAGTAATTAGAAAAAATAGTTTTACAGTTGCCAGACGACCTAGTTTAACTATATATATAGTCCTCAAGGAGAAATGAAATAATTGTATAAATAGCTATATGATACAAGGC
The DNA here is from genome assembly GCF_902729225.1 of Pteropus medius. NCBI lineage: Eukaryota > Metazoa > Chordata > Mammalia > Chiroptera > Pteropodidae > Pteropus > Pteropus medius. The sequence goes on along the minus strand of NW_024354503.1, from coordinate 8,169,441 downwards.
TGTTTCCTAAGAAGTTAATAGTTTCCTGAAATAAGAACTGATAAAATATTGTAATTATATTGTAAAAGATGTGAGATAGATTTTTTGGTTTCACATCAATCAAGTCTAAAGTAGACAACATTTACATGTATGAAACAACTAAAAAATGAATTAATAACAAATAAATCAAGTGCTATGAGATATGATTATCAGAGAAATTTTAGAAGAAGGAAAATAGATGAGGTTGGTTGATCAGAGATTCTTATAAATAAGTTAAAAATTGAAGGATATTTCTGAATGAAAGGATAGGACATAATGACAAAGCAAAGAATTACATTTTATCAATAGCCTTAGATCCTAAAAATTCTAGATTAATTTATTTAACAAACAATAATTAAATATATTTTTACTAAATTAATATCTTGGCCTCATGCTTTATGTTGGATAATCAGAGGTGGAATAAACACATTCTATTGGCATTTGGGGTAAGAGAATTTGTCCAATATCGCAGGATAATTAGCATACAGTAGCACCCCTTACCATAATTTTGATTCCAGAAACAATCACATGTGTTTTCCTATAGGGATGCTAAACTACACCCTGGTTAACAACCAACAAGAACCTAAGACAAAGGTGAGCATAGGTGCTAACAGTTTTGAAGGAGGTAGGATCAAATATTCAACTATGAGAAACTCCTGGCTTAGTTATCTTCTAATTTTATAGAGAAGATTCTTTTTAGGTTATGATGGGAGACGTAGGCTGGTGGAAAGGTCTTTTTAATATCCTCTAGTCAGTTACCAACTAAGAGTTAGTGTACCAACTAAGAGTTAGCATACCAACTATTAGAAAGTTATTTGGAATAGAATGAAATTCTTACTGAAATATATTTGGCTGCCTTGATTTACTATTTATAATTCTACAGTAGAAAGAAAAAAAGGACGTTAATTTTAAGGAAGTGTGGGGCAAAGAGATTCACAAGCTAAATGGAATGACATGATTCCCTTTTGAGAAAAATCGGTGAAAGGTGATGGCTTATTTTCTGTGTCCTTGAGCTAATGAGTTGATAAGTGACAGCATAATTTGAGGAAAGACACAGGTGGAAGCAGCCCTGGTGGGTAAACTGAAAGACAGGACTTTGCAAAATTGCCTCATGTAGTTTTACAGAAACTAAGTAATGAACTCGAAGGTGGATTACATTTCTTTACTTGATAATCACCCTATGTTGTAACATGTTGAACTCTACATGTCTACTTAGAGTACCTCCAATGTTTTTTTTTAATCCTTTCTATCACTACCAAAATGACAAATGTGTTTTCCAATCATGTAGGAACTCAGTTAAAATTAAATTGTTAGGTAACACTGACCTACCTAGAAGCCAAAATGCACACGAACTCTATAAGTAAAAAATGAATTAGATAACTGTGGCAATTTTTGAATAATACTGTCCCACTTGGTTTTCAAGAGACCAGCCATCTTATCAGTTCGGTGTTAAAAGAAATATTATGAGTCACATAGTTTTTAAAATGTTTGAAATTTTTTCTTTAAAATTCTTTTTGTAAAATATTGGCACCGAAAGCTGCATAAGTCATTTATATTTATTTATCATTTACTAAACAGTAATGGAGTTGACATCCACATAACCAACACCCAGATCAGGAAACAATATTTCCATCACCTTTGAAGCATATTCCCATCTGCCCATCCACCAACTGACACTCACTTTGGTTTTGCTTCCCAATCAAAACATCTCTTTCTCCAACTTTTCCCTCACAGGAAACAACTATTCTGACTTTTTTGATAATCTTCTTGCTTTGCTTTATAGGTTTATGACTTCCTCATTTACAAATAATATTGCTTAGTTCTATTGTTTGTTCTTTATATAAATAGAACCACAAAGCATGTATTATTTTATGTCTTGCTGAATTAATTCAACACTATAAGATGCATCTATTTTGTTGTATGTAGCTGTGGTTTGTTATTATTATTATTTTTTTTTGCTGTAAAGAATTGCATTATATGAGTGTCATAATTTATTTATTTATTGGAATTTTTTTTTTAATTGGGAGGCTATTATAACCATACTGCTATGGTCATTTCTCTTATTTTTAGTTTAATATTCTATGGTTCTATCATCAATGTATATTTATTTCATGGTACTATACTCTATGAATGAATGTGGTAGCTTAGAGATACAGAAGTAATCTCCAATATGTAGTGACCCTGTCTGAGACTGTATAGGCAGCAGTTCAAAAATTAGCATTTACACCTGGCACAACCTGGCATAAAAAAGATTATTCAATAAATATTTGTTAAGTGTCATGCCTCCTCATTGCCAATCATTGTGCTTGGAGCTAGGCCAATATCAGCAAAAAGCAGTCCCTGTTTTCACGGAGTTTATGTTAATATAGAAAACATCTATCTGATGACTAGAATCCTCATCCTCAACAGATTCTGGATCTTGTTCTTACTGGTACTAGTGAGTATGATCAAATCTTTGCTGCTTGGAATCACTTTTTCTAGGATTCCTGGTAATTCTTATTCGATAGACACAATATTTAATTAGACTTAAATAACATTATTAGAATATTGCAATTATTCATCTTCAGACAAGACTTATTTGTTTCCAATTCTAATCTTTCTGCTTTCGATTGGGACCTCCTATCTTTAAAAGGAAACAGCTTCAGAAATTTAACTTTATCCACTTTATGTTCATTTTCCAGCTATACTTCTCAAAGATGATCCTATTTTCAATTTAATGGAAGCCAGTTTCGTTGATATGGAAAGCTAAACTGCCTTGGTGAGGGAGAAAGGAAGGGTTAAGAGAATATTTATATCCTCTTATATTTTGTTATCACTAAAAATAAAAGTGAGAAAATTCCATTTGTGAAAACTCATGAAGCTCATGGGTACAACAGACAATTCTTTTTTCTGTTTTCATTTTTTTTTTCAATTTTCAATTTTAGTTTTTTAGGGATAAAAATGTATGAATGCATATAAGCTTTCTGGACACAGCATCAGCATCATCTGAGAACTTACTAGAAATTTTACCTTTTAAATTAAGTTACTAATTAGAGTACACCCCAGACTTTCTGAATCATAAACTGTGAGAGGAAGGGAAGTGGGGGAGAAGAGGAAAGAGGTGGAAGAGGAGGAGGAGAAATTCCTTCTGTTGATGGACTCATTGAAACAGATTCTCAATTACCACCCCTCTGGCATAGTTTCCAAATGTGAGTGAACACATTTTTTTTTGATAAGTATGTTTAAAAGAAGCTCTGGTTGTGAGCCAGGGAACTGAAGCAACTTTCAGTATGTAAGATCCCCACACAACACTTTGATCTACTGAGCAAGCCTAAGCAATACTTTGCACAGAGGAGTGTTCACATGTTTATTGATAAAGAGTAGAGAAAATATGAGTTATAGCATGCATAATAATGACCCCTAAAGATATCCACATCCTAATCCCCAGCACCTGTGGATATGTTATTTTACATGGCAAAAAGGAATTTTTGGGGCTTGATTAAATTAAGGACCTGGAGATAGATTATTCTGAATATCTGAGTGGACCTAATCTAACCAAATCAGTCATTAAAAGTGGAGAACCTTCCTGGCTCCAGTCAGAGGGAGATGCGATGTCAGGACTTGACTAGCCACTGCTGGCTTTAAAGATGGTGGCGAATGAATGTGGTAGCCTGTAGAAGCTGGAAAGAGCAAGGAGACCGTGGCTCCTCTAGAGCCTCCAGAAAGGAATGTAGACCTGCAGACTCCTTGATTTTAGCCTCTAAATCCATGTTAGACTTCTGAGTCACAGAACTGTAAAATAATTAATCTGCGTTATTTTAAGCCACTGAGTTTGTGATAATTTTTTATGACAGTAGTAGAAAATTCATATACTTGTACCTATCTGGTTACTGTAAATCTCTCCTATGCACCAAGACAAATTTTCAGAAGGTTTATATAAAATTGATATAGAAGACCTGCAAATTTATTTTCCATTAAATAATCTTAAAAGGTTTTAAATAAAATGAATAGGTCTCCCTTCTGTATAAGAACCTGAGGCTATAAAGGAGCTACTCTTTCAAGGTCACAAAGCTCATTACTGAGACAATTAAGAATGAATTAATGACTAACTAGGTTACACTTTCTGTAAAAATGTGTGCTAACTTCCCTTCCAATAAACAGGGTTTTCTAGTAACATTTCCGCACTCCCCGCCCCCGCCCTAATAATAAGCAAAGTTAGAAATACCCTTCATTTTGGTTTGTATTTCCACCAGTGGATAATTGTAGATCTTAGAAAACAAGGTTCTAGTTTGTGTAATATTTATTTCTTCTCAGTATCTCTACCATTAATCTGTTTCCATTCAGTTCTATAAGTATTTATAAGTATTTATAAAGCACAAACTGAATTGTTTTATAATCGATAACATTTGTATATATATTTAGTCACCTACACACAATATCTATATATATTTTCCACACTGTCTAGATGATTATAAAGTGATCTCCTTTAAAAGGCTCCCTTAATTTTTAAACCAGGACACCTGCCCTTCTTTAGAATGAGTATTCTACACATTCTTAGGTGTACACATGCCAGAAAGCTCTGTATGTTTTCCGCTGGATAAGAGCCTATTAATAGAAAGCTGACACTGCTGTAGTTTAAAAAAATCAGGTCGGAGATAAATTTCATGAAACTCACATTCATGTCAGCTAAACATGATCTGTTTTAGGTAGGTGAAATATGTATGATCACTCTCCGTGCTGTTCAAACTAAAATAAATGTCTCCCTTTTATGTTCGAATTCTCAAACGTTCTTCCTTTTGCTTAGGACTTCTAAAGTATCTTTGAATAAAATTCCTGCAGATTTTAAACTGCTGACACAATCTCTGCACTTAAATATCTTCCCAATAAGACCAAATAAAGAAAAAAGGTGATCATGATATGGTATACAAGAAGATATTACAAATGAAGTTAAATAAAATTGTCGAAGTAATAAAAGTTAGAAAAGTAAGATTTGGAATTAAGTAAATGTAAAGTTAGATTTGTAGGAAAATAAAGTTTCCTCAGTTTAACCTGAAAACATAGATGTCTACTGAAAGGTAGAATGCACATAGATATATCTTTGATGATGAATATTAAAGGAAATTTTTCAGAAAAGAAAGAATACAAAAACAGAGCAAAATTATAAGTAGTTAGAAATCATAAATACCTAATATTTGTAGTATTTACACAGTATAAATGCATAAAAATAAATATGAAATATACATGCATTTTACCTGTGATGCATAGAATAAAATATAAACATAAAGTTTTTATCTTAATAAATTTTGAGTTCCTACAACATATGAGACACTGTTATAAAGCATTAAATAAAATTATTTGGTACCCATATCATAAAAAATTATGACATTGTTATAGGGAAATATTCTTTGATAAATGTAATTAAAATGATTTTAGAAACATTTAAAATGTAATGGCAGCTAGTAATGATATTTTTATTCTAGAATAATTTTGTAAGTATGTCTTATTTTTCTAAATTTATACTTTATCTTTGCATTAATATTAGAGGGGTCAATTTAAGGTTATTTAAAAAAGATAGTTAAATACTGTTCCATGGTAATGTTTTTATGAATGGTAGAGAGTTTGAAGTAGGAAGTGATTTATTCATACTTAGACCAATGCCTCCCAACCTTTTATGTGCTTATGAATCACTTGGGAATTTTGTTAAAAGGCAGATTCTGGTTCAGTAAGTTTATGGTGATGCCTAAAAATCTGTGTTTCCAACAAGCTCCCAGATGATGAGGATGCTGCTGGTGCATGGACAACATTTTGAGTAAGAAAATCCTAAAGCATTTCAAGGGGTGCTTAGAAGAGAATTCTGCTTTTGGTTTTAGTCTCTGATTTTTCAACTGAAATGAATAAACCAATGGATACATTGTGAGAAATATCAGAAGGAGAAAGAAATTTTTCTTGTCTATTTTTTATTTAACTCTTTAAAGAGTGTATAGAAGCCTTTTTTAAGAAGAAAGGTTCATAATGCTGGGTTAATAGTGTGCTATCAAACTCTTATTCATTGTATGATAGTAGTGTCAAATACTTTCAAACCCGTCAAATCTTAAAAATATTTTTTACCTTTTAATAAATGTCTGTGATTGTTTATAAAGACTTAGATTTTAAAAATATATATTGTATGACCATTATTTGGATGATTTGTAACACTCAAAAATTATTAATTATTATCTATTCATATTTGTTGAATATCATTGGATATTTGGTATTAGATTTGATCCTTTCATAATAATTGGACATATATCTCACTCTAAAGACCTGTAAACTGTTCATATGCTTAACTTAAAAAAAATTTCAATTAAACTGCATAAATGAGGTTAAGCAGAAGAAAATTATTAATTAATAATGTTGATTACATTGATTATGCTGAGATTGTGTTCTCTCCTTTTAAGCGGATAAATTTTGAGTTTTTGATATTAATTAGGAAACAAAAGCTTGTAAATATACATTTAAATATATTTATTTATTAAACTGCTAGCAAATCTCTAAGTTTATTTCAGTTGGAACTAGACATGTTTCCTGGTATAAATGTATTTTGCTCACGTAAACTCTGGCATCAGTTGACCATACCTAAATAATGAGTCTGTTTTCTAGAACACATGTCGACACTGGATATGAACCTTAGATTTAGTCAGTGTGTGAAATTTTCCAATTCTTTTGTAAGTGAAGGATAATACAATTGCCTTTCACACTTATTTTGGGTCATTATTCACTAAATATACCACTTTTTCTTGTTATACTGTACATCTAAGTTTACCTTTATGCTATATTCAGTTATTGATTTTATTCCTATGATGAGGAAGAAATGTCATGATATAAAATAGATAGAATTGTAAGAAAATACAGTTGAAACAGTTTTCAAGGTCATTTCAAGAAATTTCATGTTAAAATATGTTATTCATGTTATAAAATTATGTGCCTGGAGACTATTTCCAGTTTTTCTCCTGCCTCTCAACAGAAATATACTTATACTGTAAGAAATATCAAAGAAAATGAATATCTATCTAATGGTTAAATATTTCCATGCATAGGTACTAAAAATTTTCCTTAGAAAGCTATTTGTCTCTAACAATACTTATGTCAAGATGTTCTCACCTAAATCTCTACTGTTAAGATTTAACACAATTTCCACTTTTATTTTTGAACTTGAAAATAGGAAGTCACTATACTCTCCATGGTGACTCCTTGTCTTCTAGAACACTAATCTTCCATTGTTCTAGTCTTTTTACTTAATTAATTGAAAGAGCCAAGAAAAAAAAATGATTTTCATGTCCTGTACTTTATTTTTTCAGTCTTTTAATTATATTAATTTCTAACCTGTAAATTTTAAATGATATTGTATTTTGAGAAGATGTAGATATAATGTTTCAAAATTTATTAACAAGCAAAGCAAAGGTACTGACTGATGATAAAACAAGCAAATAAACAACAACAGCATCAAGAGCTTCACCAAAGCAATTAGAAGAAATGTCAGCCTTGATTCTGTGTTGTGCTTACTGGCTAACTAACTATTAGCTTTGTGTATTGAGAATATTTGGTGAAAAAAACTATGTAAGGTCAAAGGGTCATAGTTTTAAATTCTGCCTTCCCCGGTACCCACCGTGTGACTTTCTCACATTATCTTATTTTTCTGAAATGCAGTTTTCTTATCTATAATAAAAGGGTTGTAATGACATTTCATAGGGTATATATATGAAAGTGCCCAAGACCAAGACTGCCTGACACATATTAGGACAACATTAATCTTAATTTATTTGTTTTCTCTGATGTTGATCAAACAATATTATGGCAGCTCTGAAGAATTATACATTGCTGTAGGTGTATGTATGAATCATGCATACATATAATCAATAATATATAAAAATTATTTTATTTTTACTTACTTATATAATAATGATTATAATGTTCCCCTAACTTTCACAGAGTATGGTGGGGCAATTGTTTCAATTCTTTTTTTTTTTCTCTCACATCTTGTGAATATAGTGTAACTTTTGTTCTACCCAGTCTGGTTCTCTTGGTTATTCTGAAATTATTGGCAATTGTATTTTTCATATTTAGAGTTTACAGTAAAATATTACACATAGAGTTTGTACATTTCAACTTTTTTACATACTAATCCAATTTAATATTTTACAAGAATTGTGAAATTCTCAAACCATTTAAATATTCCTTCCAACTCTAAGAACTTGTACAAATAAAGATAAACAGTCCAGGGTTAATTCAGTTTAGTGAACCCACTTATATTACTTTTCTGTTGCAGTGTAACAATATTACCACAAACTAAGCTACTTAAAAGAACACATATTTATTATGTCACAATTTCTATGTGTTAGGAGTCTGGGCATGACATAGTTGGATCCTCATGTTATTGTCCCTCAAATATGCAATAAAGGTGCTAACCAGGCTGAGGTCTCATGTGATGGTGAAATGGGGGAAGGATCTACTTCTAAGCTCACATGGTTGTTGGTAGAATTTAATTCCTTATGACTTTAGGTCTCAGTTTCTTGTTGGTTTCTGGAAGACCCTGCTGGCTGGAGATTGCTGCCAATTCCTAAAGGCAGTCTTTAATTCATTGTCACATGGGCCTCCCAACATGACCACCAGCAAGAGAGAGAGAGACTCCTAGGCAAGTCAGGTGTTACAATCTTATATATACACATTCCATCGCCTTGCTTCATCCCATTGATTAATAGCTAGTCTTAGAGCATGTCCACACTCAAGAGGAGATTATGTAAGGGCATTAACATCAGAAGACATATATCACAGAAACCATCTTACGCTTTATCTGCCACAGCCCTCTGCAGTTCAGGATCTTATCTTCTGCTGAATAAGTCGGGAACCAGTTTATTAATGAGACTGAGTTTAAATACTTATATCCGATGAGGCTGAGTAAAATATGAAATGTTATTTTAATTTTTTAAGGGGACTAAAATATTTGGATTCAGTTCATTTCATTCTCTTCCAACTTTTAGGTATTTGGATAATTTAATTAAAATAAACTTTAGTGCTGGAAATAGGGCAAAGGGATTTTCATGGCCCAAAGGGTTAGTTCACTCTGGAAATGGAAGATCCTCATGGTTCAGGACTGTACCACTAAAATTCAGCCTCTACAGTGACCTAATTTTGAAGATTGGCCAATTCTGTACTGTTGGATAGGGCTGAATTCACCAGGAAATACTTTTTCCTGCTCTACTTTTTTTGGGTTCTACATAGATCTTTCATGTATTATTTCATCACATTATTTCAACACATTTTCAAGGTCAGATCTGATTTCCTAATTGTGTTCAGACTCCAGGAGTCCCACTTAGGTTCTCAGGGGCACTTAGTACCAGTTTCTCTTTTGCCATATGCTATGAAAAAACAGGACAGGCTCATTTAACCTCCTTCTAGGAAAGTCCCCGTACTTAGGTAGAAAGGAAAAGAAGAACCTGGTGTCCTTTTCCTGAATTAACTTTTACTAATCCCTCAGATTTTAGCTAAATTGATCTTGTCTCTGATTAAGGCCCCATAGGATCCATAGGATGGATAAGTCTTCTGTTTGGCATTTATACAGTTGCATTGTCCATTTGTATGATTATTTAATAGATACCTCTCACTTATTAATTGTGGCACAATAAAGGCAAAGAGCATAAAAAAGGTTCTTTGATCCCAAGAACCTAGCAAAGTGCTTGGCAAATAGTAGGCATTCAATAAATCACTTCAAAATGAATGCGTATGGGGGCTAATGGAACTAGAGTTACCAGGAGCTCAAAGCTCACTGTAGGTCACATAAGAGATATTACCAAGTGGTAGGAAACAACAGGGACTGGTTTGAAGGTGGATAAAAAGGTGTTAAAGGTAAAAAGACTTTACAATGAGAATGGCACATGACTACGACTTAGCCATGTCGCTCTTTGGTGTACTTATGTTCAGCTCTAACATATACCCTGGTACCCATTTACTCAGGTGTCATTAGAAATGGCACTTGTTAAACTTTACTATATTTTTGGATACCCTTAATAACTAATACATTAAAGAATTATTCTGTTCATTGACAAAATCAACTGAACAAATAAAAATTAAAGCCATGAAATCATTTATAGTTATCACTTAATACTTTATTATCCAATTTGCAATGTTAATTAATTAATTTTGCAAATTCAATATATTGAAAGAAATTACATTCAGGATTTCTAGTATGAACTGTGTTCTAATTGGCAAGTTTCTTATATTTTTTCATGTACTGAACAATCATATACTAAGTGCCTCTTTTTTAACTAGATATAGTAGGAGGTGCTAATGATAAAAAACTAATGGGAAAAGCAGACAGGCATTTTATTTTAGTATAATAAGAACTGTAACCTTTATAAGAGAACAATTATGATTTATGCATACAAGGCCATGATAGCACGTAAATGATATACCAGTCCATAATATGGCTGAGGGATCAAAGTGGGAAAATTCTCAGAAAGAATTTCGTTTAGAGGTGATACTTGAGTGGCCTTAAAAAACCAAGTATAAGTCAGCAGGAAGAAATGAAAGGGGAGGGGAAAGGATTGATTTTCTAATTTTACCCCATCTGTGTCTTATTGACTTTTTAAAATCCTCTAATGTCATTAATAAGTCAGAGTTCATAAGCCAGGTTTTGAAACTAGCAGAGTAGACTTCTTTTAAATATACAAGTAATATATATTTCAGGTAAAAAAGTAAGAAAATACATATAAGCGGAAAGAAGAAAAAGATATAATCCCATCACTTTTATTATAATCGTACATTGGTCTTATAATTTTTTCATATATATGATATAATTTAATATAATTTTAAATGAGGTTATGCCTCGAGTAATGCTTTATAATTTGATTTCTTTCATTAAATTTTTTTAATATCTTTTTTTTCCAGTAAATATACATTTTAATCACATTTGCATGGCTGTGTGGTATTTCATTATATTTCTTGTTTAGCCAATCTTTTTATGCTGGGTATTTATATTACTTCTATCTTTTTTTCATGATTATAAACAGCATAGAAATGGTCACATCTTTGCCCAGCATAATTAATTCCTTTGTAACAATTTAAAATTTTGATTTAAAGGTATGTAATTTTAAGCTTTTGGAAATATATATATATATATATACAAATTTGCCAATACTATATAATGTACTTTTATTTTCTGATCTGAATTGAGAAAAAATAATATATCATTTAAAAAAATTTGTACTTATTGCATAATGAGGTTGAGGTTATCATTTATGGGTCAGTTATATTTCTTCTTTGTGAAAAGTTCGTACGTTCCAGGATAAATTTTGCCAAATTTAATGAACTTACATAACCACATATTTGAATTGTATGAACACTGTCCTGGTTTCTTCAATTTTCATTACTTAGTGATTTCTTTATTGGAGATATTTATGATAAACACTAGATTTACGAAAGTATTTCAAGAAGGCTAAAGTGAAATTGGCGACAGGGTAATTAACACTTGGTGTGAACGTACTGAGAACCAGATACAATTGCAAATACTTGACACCTTAGAAGATAGATCATATTAATAATCAAATTTAAAGATAAGGACATCGAAGTACAGAGAGATAAAACAATTTACCCATGGTCAACTTATTAGTAAGATGTAGAGAAACGATTTGAATCTGTGTTGTCCGAATTCATATACATCATATACTGAGTCTATATTATAGGAATTCTCTTCTCAGAGTTTTTTTTTCTACAAATACGAGACTCTGCATTTATTTGACCATATTGATTCTTTCACAAGCTGTATGTTCTTGAACAATTTACTTAATCTCTCGGGTCCTCAATTTTCTCCTCTGCGAGATAATGTCAATAATTACAATTCTCCCTTAGGCTGTTCTGAGGATTAAGTGAAGAAATAGATTTAAAGTACTGGGCGCAGTGCTTGGTACATAGTAAGCCCATAATAAAAATCACATACATACACATGATGTATAACATAAAAATAATATGTTTTATAAATATATATGTATGTAAAATACATATATATACGAGCATATCACTCTCCCTCTCTTTTGTTTTTGCTTTCTTCTTCCTGCCATTAAACAGTGTAATTTATTTTCTAAAATTGCTTTTTAAGCCTTTTATGTTTTTTCTCCTCTGATATACATGGACTATTTAATATGCTGGTCGTTGACCATTTTCACTAAATAGTGTTTTAATTTGCAATTTGAAGAAATCTTAAAAATAATGTAGGCCCAGATTCTGTTCTATAAATGAAGGCGCTAACACTTGAGCTGTGGTCAGCATCCAGGTCCCTGAGTCTCTGCTTAGCTCACTGGATATCACTGTGAGGGTGCCAGTTCTCCAAGATGAAACTATTCTATACTTTTATGCACTGAGAGGTGAGGGAGACCCCACAAAACTAAACTCACATCGCTATCTCTGACTGAGATAGAACTATGGAAATTCTATCCCTGTCTCCTGCGAAAGGAATAATTTCCTTTATATATCTTTCTCTAAGCTTGCTACCCTAGAGCTACTTCTGACAAGTTCTCTAGAATTGTTCATATTTGTATGTTATTAAAACCATACTTTGATACTTTATTTTTTCTGTAATAATCAAGTAAACTAAATTTAAGCTGTTTAGGAAGATAGAATATTAGAAATAACTGTTCACGTATCACTGAACATCAGTCTTCCATGGATAATGTTTATACACAATTAAATTTGGAAAAAATTGAAGTACAGGCAAATTGCCATTCACTAAATGCTTGAAATATGAATGGCAACAACATCTTGAACCACTAGGCAATGCTTTCTTATGGACTCATTGAGACTTTTTCAATTGAAAACCTAGGAAACTATGTGTAAAGCCTCGTGATGAGAAACTTCCTAACACTAAAAATACAGACTACTTTTTTAAAGATGGAAACATTTATATATATATATACATTTACATATATATATGTAAATCTATGAGACAATAAATAATACCATAAACAAAGTAGAGAAGAAAGCGAAAACAAAGAGAAAAATCATTACATTTAATAAGAGTCTATATTTGGTCAGATATATGTATGAATTTATGTAAAATTCATGTTTATGTGTGGATAAATTATACAATTAAAATGTTTTTAGATATATAAAATAAGTGGTATTTTATTATGTTTGAAATAATAAAGCTTATATTTAAATTATGAAAATACTTCTTTTTCTACTCCACTAAATTATCCTTTTGATCTTTATAATTTCACTAAATAGCTCCCTTTTTATCTTGTTTGGACTATAAATATATTCTACAAATTTTTTATTTATGGAAAACATGAAGATAAACTTCAGTTAGGTCACATCGGCTAATGACCATGGTCTTTCAAAGGATCTATTTTTCAGTAATGAACTTTGGCTGCGTTTTCTCTTTCACAGTGATGATAAGCCCATTCTCCCTATGCCACTAAAAGTTAAAATTGAAAGTTTTATTCAATGACATTAACCATCAAAAATAAAATAGGTGACTTAAAATATATTGTGGTCTAAAAGTAGATTTAAACTATGGTTAATATTTATAATGCAATTTTTTTGTTTTATTTTTTATTAAATAGATTTATTTTTGGCTGCCATCACTAAATGGTCTTGAATTATATTAATAGTCTTATATGTCTAATATATTATGTCAATTATTTTGCTATTTTCTAAAATATCAGCTTATTCCTCTCCAATATGTTCAGAGAAGTTTTGTCCAAATATTATATGTATAATAGTTTATTATACATACATATGTGTGTATGTATGTGTGTGTGCGTATATATATATATATATATATATATATATATATATATATATATATATATGGCTTTAATAGAAATAATTACAAAATCTTTATTTTGACAAAGAGTCATTTAGAATGAAACTGGAATAGAAAGCAGCACACTATTAGGCTACTTTGTTGCAAGAGTCACAGTGATGGCACCTTAATACTCAAATCAAATATTTATTTTGTAAACAAATAAATCTTCATGAATCTTATCAACAATGATACGTAAATCATATCCCCTTATGCATGCAGTAAAAATATGTATGTGTATAAATTTTGGGCATATTTACTAATAATTATAAAAAAATAAAAATTAAGATGCGATCATTATTTTCTCCAAATAGGTATCAAGGCTATTCTAGTGACTGTAAATGCATCATTTCCCCCAGCAAAACTGCTTCTTTTCCTAAATATTCTGTCTTGGTAAATGATACCATCTATCTACCTTCAGTTGCTAGAACTCTACTAATCAAATCATTGATCTTCCTCACTCTCTAATCATGATATCATTAATCCACCCCACCCCAGGACTCTAATAATCAAATCATTCAAACCCTACAGATATTATTTCCTGAATATTTCTTAATTTCATCCCTTTCTCTTTATTCCTCATGCCACCCCAGAGTTCAGCCTCTTATCACAGAAACTTGGATTTCTACAAAATTTTCTAATTTAGTTTCTGAGTCTTGCCTTAGTTCCTGTGCCCTCCTGTTTAGATGAACTTTCCAAAATGCAAATACGATCAAGCTCTTTCTGTGTAAAATTCAGCTCTGGCTTGCCATGCTATTTGTTATGAAGTCCAACTTCTTCATTTCAACAGTCACAGATATTGTGGATGTGTTTTCTGCCTACCTATCTCTATCCGCTTCTCTCTTCATTTTACTACATGTGCCTTTGCCTGCAGCAACATTAATAGACCTGCATTCCCTAAATATAGCCTCCCTTCATCCCCTAAATTTTTACATACACTGTCTCTCTGCCTGGTTTAGGTGTCCTTCTCACACTAACTTCTTACAGTGGCCTGTGCAGAACACCTTCACACAATAGCAAACAATGTTGTGATTATGATTTACTTGTCTGTCTTCTTCTAGAGTCTCTAAGCTTCTGGAGGTTAAGACCAGATCTTGTTCAATTTTATCTTCGGTACTTAACTGTCATGGTAAATATTCAATATACATTCATGAAATGAATGAAAAGCGACAAAATTATAACCACTCAATGGTTAACTTTGTTTTAGCAATCTTCTGAGAATTCAGCAATTTATTTCAAATTGATACAGTGTTACTTCTTTTCATAACAATATTAATTCTAATCCTATTTTCTATAACAAAATATAGGAAACCATTAATGGGAATAGGTACATTGTTCATAAATTGATGAGTTTGAGAAAAGTAGTGCATTTCAGTTTATCCCTAAGGATACTTTCAGAAATGCATGCTTCACGGTAGAGATTTCTGGAAAGATCCAATTAAAAAAAAAATGTTTCAAAGTAAATTTACAAGGGGATTTCCAGTTACCATCGCAGTGAAGGGTGGTTCAGGATCTGTGGGGGATGGACAATGGCAGTAAGAAAAGTGTAAAGAATCTCAAATCTTTAAAAGTTAGGGAGAACAGTATAGGCCCATCTTTTTTTTTTTCATATCATAGAACAATGCTTAGAACAAGGTAAACACTCAGCAAACATTTCATGAATAAATGCATGAATCTTGGGAAAATAATTGAATCAATGAGTGAATGAGTGAATTGAATTCGTATTAGAATATTCAGCTATGGAGAAAATAAAGCAAACATAATATCAAAATAAGATGGCTTGACAAGTCATGACAGACCTCAATACAGAAAGAAAATAGCTATAAAGAAAGAAAAAAACTTTGGAAGGAAGAAAAATAACTCTAAACATAATTTATTGTACTAAAGTTCCGGTGAAAAATAAGATGTGGATTGAGCTTGATTGGAAAGACAAAATCAACTATTTACATTTTTCCTAATGGCATTTCAGATAAGTAAATCATGCCTGCTCATTTCCACTTCTAATTGTGTACTGGTCATCTTGTTTAGATTACGTTTACAATTCATGGAAAACCAGGGACAGAAACACAAGTATGCTCCTTTTCTATAAAGCCTTTTTAATTTCTTTTGCGCTGGTGTTGTTTACAAACCACCATAAGGAAAAAAGTAAAAATGAATAGTATTATGATTGTAATTAGATTTCAATAGACCCATGACCTATCCATTATGGTATGCATTAGCCTTTGGAATAACAAAGATTTGAGTTTTTAATATCTCGAATTTAAATATGAACTGATACTAGATTGAATAATACATCACAAAGATGAACTTTAATTTTATATTGCTGTAAAATTTTGTAAATCTAAATTGCATACTTGTTTTAAATATAGTTACTGTCTCTTGGCTATAGTACTAGAATTAAGTCATTTAGTGGAATAGCATAATGATTAAGTTCACTTTTGTTGCCATTTTGAGATTTTATTCTAGACTGTAATTGCCAGTCCATAAAGCATATGGAAACAAAGAGAGTCTTGCTTTGAAAGGTGTCCTTTCAAAAGTTTATCTTTGTAAATGCAAGGAGGGGTATATATATGTTAAGCACTACAATTTTTATGGGGCTCAGTGTCTCCAAGTTGTCAGCAGGGTCTTTATTCTATTTCCTTCATTTGTCAATAGATTGCAATAGAGTAAATACCTCAGTTGGAATTTGACATTATTTTTGATTCTCTAGTTCCAGTTGATAGAATTGACTAAGTCTACCATTTTGAGTTTTAATCTTGGCACCACTATTTTCTAATACTTATTATATAATTTCTCCGAGCATCAGTTTTCTTTTCTTTAAAGTAAGAATGAGATTAGCTGCCTAGCCTACCTTAGGAAGATTAGTTGATATGATATATGTGAACTTCATATTACAAATACTGACATATTACACAAATGTATGATATCGTTAGCCCAACAAACAAACAACAAATTTTGAACAGATTGTTTCCTGCAGACCTACAGTCCCACTGTTTATATAGATCAAGACTAGGTCTGCCATATGCTGTGCCCTGCAGAAAGGTGCCTAGTCCAAGAGGCACAAAAAAAGTGAAAATCTTACATGTTCTTTAGTTAACAAGCTCTGATCTCTTGTGTAGCAGCTGTGACAGCTTAGAGGAAGGGAAACTTTCTATGGATTAGCACAAATGAGGCATTTGGAGTAGCTGTGTCCTTAGCTGAGACCACCATGCTTTGATTCTCTGTTACACTTGATTCAGTGTTGAAGAAATGTACTACCTGCCATGAAACATAAAACCTGCTTTTCCAGTTACAGAAAGGGCTGCAACTTTATTCTTAAATCCACAGTGGCTAGACATGCAGCAAGGCTGAGCAAATAGTCTCGACGACGGCACATCACTGTGGGCCTGTTTTGAAGTAAAGCATAATATTATTCATAAGAGTTGATCAAATTTGGCCTTTAAAAAGTCAGAAGTGCCAATGGCAACACATTTCGTTACCTACGAAATGTGACCCAACTGATTCTCAGGTCAGCACATAAATTCAATAGCATTTACTTAGGGGTCAGTCATTGTGCTGGGCACCAGAAGTATGCAAATGAAGATGAAAAGCTTCAAAGAACTTAAATTCTAATGAGAGATCCAGAAACATAAACAGGCAGTTACAAGATAATATTGTTGGTCTAAGATAAATGTGCAAAAACAGTGGTCTGGAAGTGTCCAGAATGGACATTTAACATACCCTGGAGGTTTATATTTAAGGCGTCCTGAAAAAGCCAAGGCTTAAGTGAACTAGGACCTGTTCCTGTTCCTTATGGAGGCAATACGTAAACACACAAAAAAGCATAAGAATGTCTACAGTTTTATTTGTATAACAATTCAGCTGCATACTATTGAAAAGGTTTTTTGATGGGCATATTGAGACCATAACCAACCTTCATCATATTCTTTAATTAAAATGTGAAAATACATTTGAGCTCCAAATAACTACCTTATGAAAAAATCTTTTGGGATCTAATGCCTGTTTAGAATAAAGAATAGCAACAAATTGTGCAAGAAATTAACAAACATAGCATTATTGAGCTTTTTGTAATTGGTGGTAAAGGCATTAAAAACACTGTGAGTTTTTCATAAGAATGAAAATGTGAGATTTTACCCTTAAGGCTTTCTGAACATTGGCTGGAGAAATACATTTCTGAATTGTTTACATCTCTTGGCTTTATTACGAGGGTAGTTATGAATGAGTTGAACACAAGTTGTGTGCTTTACAAAATAAAGTCTCTTTGAAGAAATTAATCTCTAAGTCTAGGGCTTACATTCTCAGTTATATAACCCAAATTATTATATACATAAAAAAGCAGTTTAATCTCAATATTTCAGAATTCCATGTTCAGAGCAAAAATAAATAAATAAATAAATAAATAAATAAATAAATAAATAGCGCTGAAGTAATCCCCCTTCCCAAGAGACATATTTTAAAAAGCTGTATTTATATGGAACAATATTTATCACTACTAATAATTAGTCAATTGAAGTAGGGAAAGTTGGTAAGAGAGGGAAAAGAATTAACAGTTGTACCTGACACTGTGCTGAATACTTTAAGTATTCCTAATAATAACTGTATAAGGTAGTTTTAATGATTTTGTTTTCATAGATGAACACTGTGGTGCTGTTGCTGATGGAAGCAAAGTCAGGATTTAATCACAGGACTGTCCCATCTAAACTCCACTTTTATGTCACTGTGCCATATGGCTCTCTTATGTCTGATTAATATTTGCAAAATGCTAGCTTAAATTATTATTTCCCAACTTTAAATACATATTTCCCATTATATATAATATATAAATAAATAAACATATCTAGTTTTAATTTATAGAATTAATTTATTGTTATATATTAATTTATCATATATAATTTATATAAATATATAAACATTTTAATTTAATCTATTAAATATATTTAATAAACAAAATATTTGTTTAAAATATATAAATATTTATAAAAATAAATAAAATACATTTATAAAATATGTTTTTGTATATGTATAAATATATAAATATTTATAAAAATATGTATTTTTTATATATATTTAAGTTCCTACTTTGTTAGTTACTCTCTTACACTCAAAGAGCAAGATTGCCAAACTTTTTTTCTATAGAGGGCCAGAGAGGAAATATTTTAGATGTGGTGGGTCACATGGTTGCAACTGCTCAATTCTGCTACTATGGCAGGAAAACATAAACAGACAAAAGACAATATATAAATAAATGGGTATGGTTGTGTTCTGATAAAATTGAGTCCTAAAGAGGGAGTAAGGAGAAAGATGGACATTGTGGTGAAGTCATTTCAGACTTAGGCTACAGACAACTCACATTCACAGATGAATGAGGGGACACAGAATGTCACAGATCTCATAGAGATTTTGGATTTGCCAGAGTACATAATTGGAAGAGATGAGTCATAAGAGCTCAGGTTGCCTATTAGTTGGTGGCAAACTTTATACTCATGGTTTTTGTCATTATTAGAGTTTCATCTTGGTAGATAATAGAGCCTCAAACGTAGAGGTAACATGATCTGTTGGCTGTGTGTCACCCCCCTAATAGCACGTCTGTGGCACCTAGGATTTTGCTAGGGCACAGTCGTTTAATGGCACTTGGTGAGCACTATGGTTTTCTTTGAAGAATATCATATGCTTTCATTTTCAATTGATTTTGGTCATTGTAGGCAGAGTGAGTCAGTCTATGATTTAAGTTTGTAAAGACTAACTGACTTGCAAACAAATGAGTT
Organism: Pteropus medius; assembly: GCF_902729225.1. Lineage (NCBI taxonomy): Eukaryota > Metazoa > Chordata > Mammalia > Chiroptera > Pteropodidae > Pteropus > Pteropus medius. Next base: position 8,149,845 of record NW_024354503.1, on the reverse strand, counting down.
GACACCCTTGAGGTCTCCCAGTCAGCCCTACTCTAGCTCCCAGTTTATTGCTTCATCCCTCAGTTTACTGCTCCATCTCTAACTTTTTGTTATTCACCTGTGGCATATTCTTAATGTATTTTTTATAAATAATCAGACAAAGCCTTTTCCGATTATTCTTTCCTTTTGGAAAACCAAAGCCATTTTTTAAAAAAGATACAAAAATACTTGAATGCTTTTTAATTTATAATTTAGGTTTAAATCTATTTATGGAAAGTCTACTTAGCATCTATTCAGAATTTCATCAGGATCCATTGCAGGGAAAACTGATTTTGTCTCATTCACTAATAGCTTGCTTTAAGTCCTAGAATCCAAGGAGGCTGTGACTACAGAAAGTACCATATGAAAAATAATAAAATATTGTTTCATAGGGGATACTACTAGAATAATGAGTTTGAAAACAGACTTTTATTCGTAAGATCTATGAAAAGTACAAATGAACAATGGAATAAATTAATAAGTGATTTTATTAAAATGTTTTGCTTTATATAATTAAGACAGATTTTATAGATTATTCTCAGTTTCATGAGAAACAATATGCAGGATACAAGGAAATGTTGCTATTTTGCTATAACATGCATTTCAGTGGTACTATGAAGTCTATGGATTCAAACATGGTTATTATTTTATGAGTAAGGAATTATAGTTTACATAGACAATGTAACCTAATATTGTTTCCATATTGCAGAGGAATATTGTGGGCTGGTATCTTATTCTAGAATGTTTTGCTCGTTTGTTTGTTTTTGTTTAAATTACCAAACCTTGATAAAAAATGAGACTTGATCATTTAGCAGCTGGGAATTTGTCAGGAATAATTGATAAATTGAAATGCCTGATTTTTTTTTTAATACTAAAGATATGTTATCTAAATAATACTAAAATATATGTTCAAACATTATTTTGACATTTCATATTATAACTTTCCAGTCATTTATTGACCCTAAAGTGATCCCTAGATTATAAGGGCTGAGGGTAGTAGATTTTGTTGAGTGTGTTTTCTTAGGATCAATCAACAAATATTAAAGCCAGAATTACAGTTTGTTTAATAACATTTATGCTTTAGGCATTTATCTTTAGAGACAATTTTTCTTTATCTGGGATAACTGAAGGAAGCAGATATCCTTTTTAGAAACATTTTTATTGTAAATATTTTAATGTAGCAATCATCAGTATTTTATAACATATAATTAAATCATGTGAAGGCTATAACCTATAATAAAATTTTCTCTGAAAACAAAACATCCATAAACGTTGATTCCTTTGGCAAAAAAATACATCTCTACATTTTAGTTTAGAGATTAATAAGGCATAAAAGATAGGATTATTTAAATGTTAAATATCTGGTTTAAAAAAATCTAATATTTTAATTTTGTGAAAGAATAAATAATTTGGACAAGTAGCTGTGTTAAATATCTGACCTAATTGTAGTTACTTTGAATTTTGGTATTCTATTGTTGATGACATGTGCCCAACTAACCTACTGTGTGTATGTGTATTTTTATGTGCACATATATATTTGAAAACACACACAATTATATAAACATGGTTTTTAATCTAACATTTGTACAAGAAAAGGAAAACAATCAAGAGCATTACTACCATAATAATTTCATAGTTTCAAGTTTCCCCGCTTTTTGAGAAGGAATCCCAAATTTCCTCAATAATTTGGTTAATTCAGAGCTTCATTTTTACAGAAGTCATTAACGGTCATGCCTTAGAATAAATTTAACTAAACTCTCAAAAGATCATTTTATGATACGACGAGGAGACCCTATAGTACTTGTCAGGGGTTGGACTGTGCCCGCCCCCACGAGCCCACTCCCCCATTTATACTCTGCAGTTCTAACTCCCAGCACCTCACAATGTGGCCTTATTTGGAGATCGGGTTTTCACAAAGGTAGTCAAGCTAAAATTAGGTCAATAGCATGAACTCTAGTTCAATCTGACAGGTGTCCATATAGAAAGGGGAAATTTGGAAAGAGACACGCATACAGTGAGAATGCCACATGAACGTGAAGACAGCCATCCACAAGCCAAAGACAGGGGCCTGAACAGATCGTTCCCTCGAAGCTCGCAGAAGGAGCAAACTCTGCCCGCCTGCACCTTAATGTTGAACTTTGGCTTCTGAAACTGTGAGGCAGTAAATCCCTTTTGATCAAGTCACCCAGTTTGTGATTTTTTTGCTATGGCAGCCCTAGAAAACTGTTACATGTTTAACTACTTGCCAAGTGGCAGATTGCCTTTTACCACTTTAAGTTTTGACAAACCTTACTCACATAATGTCCTTCATTTATTTCCCAAGTACTCTTTCTGAGTCACTGTGGCTTCTGAAATGACTGAGTTTTTCCCAGAAAATCATGTGTGTGTGTGTGTGTGTGTGAGTGTGTGTGTGTGTGTGTGTGTGTGTAATACGACATATTTAGAAAGATATATATATCTTCAGAAATTCTGGCTTGTGTGATAATTTTTAGTTTCTCTGGAGCAGAGATGCTATATAAGCCTAAAGCAATATAATTATGATCAGTTTTAGAACTAGGATATTAACAATTATGATTTTCTCCCCAAAATTGCCTTAGTAAAACATTTTTTATAATTTGATTCTTTTTATGACATGTGGGATCTTTTGCAAGAAGCACATCTAATCAGAAGTAAGATGTGGAAAAGAATTAATGTTATCTGTAAAGAACCTTCTCTAATATCAAACCAAAGGGTTTAATATGCAAATTTAACATTTATTGTGTTTTCCTTTTGTTTTAAAAAAGGAAAGTAATTTCTTTTCATGTGAGAAAAATGATTCCTAAACTGGTTTTCATTTCTCTTCTTTTGGATAGTCATAGACTTTGGATTGTAAACATCATGTAGAGTATAAATCTCGAGCTAAGTTACTTAAGAGAAGGCTGCATAGTAGTTACTAAAAACACATGCTTTAGGGCAATCACAATTTTATAAAGCTTTTTTTTTTTTTTTTTTTACTGAATCTGCTGTGGCTTGGTGATACTAATGCAGTTGTAATGCTCGAATAAGCTTAGTGAAATAAATCTTATAAAAATGCTCACTCCATAGAAATAACTGCGTTGAGCAATCTAAATGTCAGAAATATGGGCCTGTCAATAGTAAAATCCTATTCAGAGGAGATTTTTGAAATGATGGGATAGGAAACATCACTGTTCTATGAAATATCGACTCCTAGAGACTTCCAACTCCTAGAGACGATGCTGGACTAACTCTGAAGTGGCTTCTCTTTCCCCATGTGCAGCACTAATAATACCAAAGTTGAGTCCACCCGAAAGTAAATATCAAGTAATTTCTTAGAGGACAAAGACCTAATTTTCCATTTATTTCTTACTCCTTGAGGTGGTGACGGAATAATCTCCAGAATACTCAATAAAATGCTCTTCTGACTAGTAAAAACTGCCTAGAGAAGGGGCTAGATGGAAACAGTTCAATCATTCATCATTTTATTTGGACCTTTGCTTTTTAAAATCAGAACTGTAATTGTCCAAATAAAAGGTCTTTTGTTAGTTGTCGGTGGCACCTTCCTCACATAAAATTTAAGACCAAATTTAGGTTTATTCAGACAAGCAATTCAGAGGATGGAAATATTAGGAACTAAACAGTACACAATACTTTGAAAATTCTCATAATGAGTAGACTCGAGAACACTGTTTCCTTTAACTCCTTGTTTTCAGTTTCCTTTCATATCAAAGAGGAATAGAATACTTTCTTAGTTCTATAGATATGTGCAGCTTTATCAGCTGTTTCTAAAACTCTATGAACTCCTTAGGAAAAAGATTTGTATAAAGTATTATTTATGTTTACCTAATTGCTTGCATTTTTGAAATATGGACATAGATACTTTAATGTTCATTTCAGAAATGCATAAAAGAGCTTCAAGATCATTTAGAAGTCCTTTGAAAGCCACAAGAAGCTGCTTTCTTTTCCCCTTACAGATTAAATGTTTAAAAGAAAAATACACAGGATGTATTTAGATCTGATGTCTCTAAATTTTTAGGCTGCATTTTCTTCATGTAATATGTGTATTTTCTTTATGGGATATGTGAACTTAGTTTACAAAGATGAAGGTTTGGGCTGCACTGGTCTGACTTGTTCTAAACATTTCAAATAACTTAATGAAGATTTGGATTCAAGTTAACCAAAATATAATAATATCCTATTACAGTGGTGCCAATTCTAAGTATATATTTTTTCTCACAAAAAATTCTTAAATATTTTACTTTATTAGAGACAAAAAATTCTGTGGATCCGTTTTAAATTCAATTATGGCGATAGCATTAATTTTGGAATAACTACAAAAAATGTCAACATATGATACTGATAATTAATAATGCACACAAATAAGGATATTTCATTGTAACTTTTACTTCGAAAGCCCCAGAATACTCAATAAAATTAGTCATACTCCTCCTTAATGGTCGCATACTCTAAGACATTCTTGTTCATATGCATGTACTTAATGTACATATGGAAATATTAAATTATTGAATCATCACAGCTTTTCCAACCAATAGATGGAAATATTTTTATAAATAGAAAACACAGATCTAGTTTTATTTACACTGAAAATATATATAAAAAATAAACCAGATTGATTCTTGAAACATTTGCCTAAAAACATATACCCAGAGAAGTAAACTTAAAAGGAAATTTAGTTCTTAGTTCTTGCATTTTCTTAAATTTCCTTTAAGAAGTTGATGGCAATGTAAGAAACTCATCATTTTATCCGTATAATTTTAAGCAGAAGCTTTATATGAAGTCCTTATCGTTATTACTGAATGCATTTACATGAAAAATATGAATATGTTGTGTTTTTTGGGGGAGGGAGGAGGATCTGTCATACTTCCATAATGAAAATAAAGTGGAAATTATGGTAACACCATAATGGTAGGATTATAACTCCATATGGAGTAAAGCAGCAGGAGATGATTAATTCTTAAGGAAGAGTTGATTTCCATGAAAATGTCTTTAAGAAAAAGAAAGTGAAAATACACATTAGAGTCAACAAATCATGGAAAGCTAATGATTTTGAAGCATTTAGTTTAGTATTTTTTTCCAAATTGAAATAGCATGTCATTACTCAAGCCTTTTCTATGTCAGTGGGTTTGTGATTCAATATAAATGTGGCAATTGAGTAGCAAGACTGCTGGGGCTAGGTAAAGGATTTTATTTATGTATATTTGGTCCAGCAAGAAAATGTGTCAACTCAAACAACACCAAAAAAATACTAGAAAATTAACTTTCAGAAAAACTGAATTTAGTTCATGGATCTTAAACCTGCCCTATGTGTGCCATATTTGCTAAAAACCAGAATCTAACTTCTATTTGCCTGAAACTGAATCCACAGAATTTGGGAGATTTTCTGTAGCTTCCATCTCCAAATTTCTAACTCTTAAAATCAGACAGACCCTAAAGTACCTTATCTTCTTGAGATTTCCTGGGTTCATGTGGTAAAGATAGATTATTTTTCTAAAATGAATCGTATTGACTCTTTCAAAATGATTGTCACAAAAGAGTCATATTGATTAATTTCCATCCTTACACTATCCCATTATAAGTAGTGACCACTGACATTTTGATTTGGGCTACTTGAGCATGTACTCATAAGGGACAATAGCCATGGTTTCCATTCTTTTTAAACATGAAAGATATTGCTCTATCAAAATAGCTATGCACATTGAGCTTAAAATATATTAATGTTATCTTGAGCAATTTTTAAATAATCATAGAAATAAGCATTTTAGGACTGAATTGTGTCCTCCCAAATTTATATGTTGAAGTCCTAATTCCAATTATGACATATCTGTGAAATTGGTCCTTTGGGAGGTAATTAGGTTTAAATGAGGTCAGGAAGGTAGAGCCTTCAGGGTGGAATTTATTCTCTTTTAACACGAGATAACAGAAAGCTTGCTAGCTCTCTCTCTCTGCCATGTGAAAACACAGTAAGAAGGTAGCCATCTGCAAGCCAGGAAGAGAATTCTCACCAGAATTTAACCATAATAGCACCCTGATCTGGGACTTTCAGCTTTCAGAACTGTGAAAAAATAAATTTCTGTTGTTTAATACATCTAGTCTGTGGTATTTTGTATGGCAGCCCCAGCTGACTAAGACAACGTATCATTTGTAAGTTGATCATCAGCATTTTTATTCATCTATATATTTACTCTGCTTAATCTTGTTGTAGAAACCTCTCCTAGCTGTTGGAGAATTTTTAAAAAAAACCTTTGGAGATTTAATAACACCAATAACATCTGAGATGCTAATTCTAATTGCCTCATTAGAGAGGAGTGTCTCTGCTTAATTATTGATATTATTTAGCAAATATATGCTTTTTTCAGATAAAGAGACTGCATATTTTTTTTCTCTACCCTTCTAGTCTTTCCTCCTCTGTTGTAGCCTTAATTATTTTGACCAGCTAAACTTTCCATTACTTATAAGATGCATCTGAACAGTTATGCTTTTACTTCTTTCAGTTACAGCTCTCGTCTCAATGTTTTCTCATGACATAAAAATAGGTTTTGTTTTATATTTATTTCTTTGGTTAGATATTCCTATGTACTGCACACCCTTCTACATGTAGAAGTATTGAGGCTATTTAACATAACACTTTTTTTTTTAGCTGATTCCCTTTAGCAAAACTTACAAAGTTTTCACATTTAATAAGTGTTGATTGGGGCTTCACTGTGTTAAAAATGCTGTGCTAAGTGCTATGCAAGGATAAATGACTTATTCCCAAATTAGAGCCTTGTTGTAAAACAAATAATGAGCTACACAAAAGTCAGGATAACTTTATCCATGCCAGTGTATTTATCAAAAAAAAAAAAAATGTTATAGCAATACAGGCAGAAACAATAAATTCATTTAAAAAGATTCAGGAAATACCATTAAAGAGTTGATGTTGAGGTAATTCTTCAAAGGGATTGGATTTTAACAATGGAGTTTTAATAAAACTATTTTTAGGAGAAAAAATAATCAGAAATTCTTGCCTACTTTAGTTTGGTAAAACAAAATACATTTTAATGAATTCTAATTATTCACCCATCATTGCTTTTTATCTTTAAACTCAGTTTACTATTTGTAGGAAAACTAAGGTCTGAATGAGGAGTAACTATTAAGTTGAAAATGAAAAGTTCAAAAAGTAGGGGAAAACTGGGCTGCAGGAGCTAATACCAGAACAGAAGAGACATCTATTACTTTGCAGTAAGGACTATTGGAAAGGGGGCTAGAAGGTCACAGTGAGGGACCACTGTCTGTGGAGAGAGATCCTGTCTCTCATTCATCCAGAACAAGAGCAAGCTCTTCCTAGTAACAGCGCCTCAACACAAGCAACTGACCTTGCAAACACCAAACACATCTTTTCATGACAACGCAGCCCCTTGAGAAACAAAAGTGAGATTTGAGATTTTCTTTCTAAAATGAAAATAATTTTTAAAAGAAGCTGTATGTTTAGATCCTCCTGACTGATCATTCCTCATGACACAAACAGATGAAGAAAAATAATTATTTATATTCCTAGCAGGAACAAGAGGATCAGCCAGAACTCGTGATGGCTGATAATGCAAACAATAAAATCAAAGCAGTCGATAACTGAGAAATCTAGAGATAAACCTGACTGTAAATAAAGCTGATTCCATGAACCCACACAATGGTATCTGGACCCTGCCACTTTCCTTTCTGCAGTAGACTGTACAACTGGTGGATTCAGAAGGTCGCTGGTAAAACACCCCAGTTTAGCAACCCCAGCAGAAAGAAAGTGTCCCCTCGTAGTTCCACGAAAAATGTGGGGGACTCTGATTGCCCCATACCTTCACTGTCACAGGCATGAGGGAGTGTTCTGAAGGATCAGGCTTGTCTTAAAGGCCGATTCTAAGGCCGGAGTTTGGGGCAGCATTCACTTTCTGTTTCCACACTAGAAAAAATATTCTCATGTTCAAAGAGTGGAAGAAGTGGCTGGGCAGAAAGGACTACTGAAAAATGTAAAAAAATAAAATATCTCTTCATCTCAGCACGTAGATTGGGTGGCCAAATTATTCTCTGAAATGTGATTACAGAGATCACATCCCAAAAATCTGGAAGCAAAGGTGGCAATTTAGGGCTTTCATTGAAACTCAACAGACCAATTTCTGGTTTGAGACAAAAACAATTTTTATCTTAAAGGAGAATAGTTTTTGTTTCCTTTTTTTTTTTTTATGCCTAGAATCTGGATTCTTCTACAAATTACTCTAGGTTATTTCTCATATTTTATCAATATTACATACATCAATTAGAATATCTAGGACTATTTATTTTTGTGAATTGTCATGGTTTATCTTGTTTCTCAAAAATCTATTTCGTTCAGTTTATATATACTTGTAGAAAAGCAAAATTTAATTGTCACAGATTTCTATTTATATGATACATAGACATTCTGCAAAAACTAGTCTGATAAAATATGTAAGTTATAAGATGGATTTATTACTTTTCAACTTTATTTGCCAAAAGAACTTTTCAATAGTTTTTCCAAAACTCTTATTTTTATATACACGTTTTTTGATTATTTGAGAAAATATATATAGCAAAGATCATTCTTACTCATAATTGAAAATTAGGTTTTAAATATAATTTTGGAAAAACATATATTTTTATAATGCTGTTATATATATTCTCTCTCCTTTACTCTCTAATTCTTTAAGGAAAAATATACTAATAGTACACAAACCACACAACACAGTGAAATACAAAATTCAGAATTAATGCTTTTATTTAATGAAGATATAATGTTTTATTTATACGAGTCCAGAATACAGGTATTTTCCTTGAGCATTCTCAAAAAAGATTGTATTGCCAGTGTCCCATAGGAATAGTAATGGGCAAATGCACTTGGCAGTTTCCTTATCTGATTAATAAGGCATGATGAAGCTAAATGACTTCTTTCAGGAGGCTTATGATTTATTCTTCCATGCATAACCTGACTGTAAAGCTGGTCTTTGGAACCACTGCCTAAGCAGTCCTTCATTTTACTTTGGAGCAGAGTCACATGGCCTTTTAGCCAGATCTCCGCTTCTTTTGAAGCTGATTCTGGCTGTCTGGCAATCAAAATAATTTGTATGAAATCAAAAGCAATGAAATTAAAAAGTAGGCATGGAAAGTGCTGTTACATATCTTAGCTGCTCTGCTCCAATTCTGAGATGCCAACTTTCAAGAAGCATTGCCCATATCAAATTGCTCAGTAGTATTTACCTCCCATTTTTTCCGCCATATCAATAACTAGCTCTTGTCATCTTCAAAGTGCTGCTCAAACATTAAATAATCTCAGATTACACACTCTGTTCTTTGCATTTATCTTGACCAGCTGTCAGAGAAGGCAATTTATTTCCCCTCAGTTTTATTCTGCTTGGCTCTGAGTGGCTTCTGCACTAATTTTGAATGGAAAAAGAAAGGTACAACTTGGTGTATTTCCATAAGAAAGGCAAAAAATAATTTTTTAAGCAAGATAACTTTCAAATTGCTTGTGGTTTTGCAGTTGATACTCAGAAAGTATTTCACTCACCTTTGAGTCTTGATTAATTCCTAAGTGGAAAATTTGAGGCTGTAAAGAAAAAAAATAGGAAATACTTTCAAAATCATTTAATGTTAACTATCATTTTCATCTTTTTAAAACACTGTAGCATATTTGTTTTGGCAGGATTATAAGGTGAAATAAAATTTGGAATGCATATATATATAGAGAGAGATATTTACATATCTCTTTCTACCTCTCTCTCTCTCTCTCTCTCTCTTATCTATCTATCATCTATCTATATATCAGTTCTTTAAAAATAAAAAAGTTGCATTTTAACTCTGAACTTATATTACTTCTTGAATTTATATAGTTTCTTCTTTTTCTCATCAAAAAGGAAAAAACGTACAAATTCTTTTTTCTTTAAAAAATTTCTTTCTTATAAAAATATGACCAGGGTTCAACTAATTGATATCAAATCTCAGTAAATTTATTCTTTTAGTTACAAGATGCCAAGCAGGTGTGTATAATATTATCTATAGAAATGCTCTCTAATATACAGTTCACTGAAGTGAATCTGAAGTGCAAAAGCAATTTTTCCAGTGTTCTCTATGTAATGGTAGTAGGAAGCCTTCCAGAAGTTAAAAAAACTGGAGATTAGCAACATATCAACTTTCAGGTGGGCCTCTCCTAAACACTTATAATTCACTTACTCTCTTGCAAATCATTATTCCTAAGGTTTGATTCACTTGTAACCCCACTTGGGTCTTAAATCACATTTCAAAGCACTTCTATCATTTATCCATTTTCAGAACTGCCATTAAAAGTGATGGGAATTTGGCACAAAAATCAATGAGAGGATATGATATGAGTTCTTTATAATTTTTCCTTCTTTGAGCACCATCTCAAGTACAGTCTGTGAAATATGTTTTTCAAAGGTATTTTTTCCATCTTGCTATCATTTTGACTAAATTGAGTTCATGAACTTGGGATATATATTCATACAGTTTTTCAAAAAAGAAGGTAGACTCATTGTCGCTATTGTGAATTTTTACCTAAAGTCATTTAAAAACTTTAATTAAATCATTTACTAATCACATTCCCTGTCAGCTTTTTAATCCTTTTAAAATATGGGCTTAGATTTACCATTGTCATATAAAAATAGTTGCATTGATTATGTTTATTTATTATTAATATCTACTAATATGAATGTATTTTATTTTCTTTTCTCTAGTCAGTCATAGACTTTTATGTCATTTATCTTATTTTTATGAAGAGAATAGTATCCTTTTTGGTAAAAGAAACAAAAAGAGTAAAACTTTATTAACTAGAGTATTTGCATGCGATATTTTCATTTCTTTCCCCCAAACTAAAAATTGTCTTATGAACTGGATTTATACCATAAGCACCTTGTTGTGTACACATCTGTTTGGAGATTCAAACTTTATCTTTCTGGTTTAAAGAATTCAGTTACACTGATAACATTTGTACTATAACAAAATTACTTCATTACAAATACTCTCTCTTAATTTTGTTAATGATACAAAACAGTCTTCATTAATATGAATAAATTATAGTATGTGTCCCTCTTTTCCTGTATTTCAAGAAATCAATTAATTGATTGGGAAAGACATTGAGTCAGTCATAGCATCATTTTTTGGTTCCCGGAAAATACCTTAGCCTAATGTATATGCTTACTAATTGTAAATAAATGCCTGCATTTATCAAAGAATCAGTTCCTCAGCCTTTTTTTCTAAAGTTAATCCTGCCTCCTAACCTCTTCTTATGATAGTAATGATTGTAGTCATAATCATAGCAGTAGCCATGAGGTGGTGGTAATAGTAATGATGATGGTGATGATAATAAGGACAGTTCAGTAGCTGTTATATTGTCATTTACTGAATAATTCCACATAGTAGGAAATATGCCAAGCAATTGACATGAGTTATTTCTCCCCCACCAAAAACCTGTAAATTGAGCCATACAACTTTATTCCTCACATAGAGATTCTTTTCACTCAGAAGTGAGCTGAGGTGAAGTAGGGCCCTTCCAGCCATTCAGCTAATGCAGGGAGGAGCAAGGAGTCAATCTCAATCTCTCTTGTCTATAAAACCCACAACATAACTTTTTCGCCTTACTGTTTTTGTGGAAAAGCTAGACCTAACTGAAGGAAGAATTGTGGAAGGTAGAGCAAGAGGCTGAAGGATGGAAAGGAACACTGTAATTTCACTCTGAGGGCTTCAAGGAGTACAAAGAATTCCCTTCAGTTTTAAAAGACTAAAACCTTTCTATTATTTTTTAGCACGTTCTGAATAACCACAAGAAGTCTTTCCAGTTACATAAAATTTGTTTCGTGAAATATAGTTAAAAAGTTTGAAAATTTAGGGTTTGCTTTCTTTTTATTTTGGAAATGTAATTAGCAATAAATATAAAATTGAAAATATTTAAGTATATATTAACTATGATTAATCAAAATTTTCTCTCTCTTAATATGTAATGATTAAATTATTATAGACAGTGAGGCTTATATTTAAAATGCATGAAGTATGTTTTTAAGCTGTGATTTTGGCAAAAATATTTGGATTGTTTAGTATTATTAGGAATATTTTAGTATTCAATATTTACTACACATCTGTGTAAATTTGGGATTGAAAATGTTATGAAAGGCATTTAAATTTTCTAGTTAGTCTTCAATTGTTCTTAAATGTAACATGAAATAGTTGTTTTAGATGATCTCTAAATTTCCTTCAGATTTAACTTATTATGAGTCAAGATAATCAGATATGCCTACTCTCTATTGTGATGGGCTTTCTAGATATATAAAGGTAGACATTATCACAGAAAAATGAAAAAAGTTACACAGTTTTAAAATGTTCATTCTGTACATAAAAAATACCGTAAAAAGAAAAAGTCAAACTTGCAGGAAAAAATTACAACATAAAGCTCAGATAAAATGTTAAGATCCTTTGTATGTATACATCTATGTATATACACAGGCATATATGTAAATACATATGCATGTATCTACATATACATCTATGTATGTACAAACATATTTACATATATGTACATAAATATGTAGCTATGTATGTACATGTGTACACAATTTTATAAGCCACTAAAAAGAGGTTTATTAAAAGGGCTCAAAAATTTTACAATACAGAAAAAAAATAAACATGCAAAAAGATCATCTTTAGTTATCGAAGAGTTGCAAATGAAGCAAATTTCTCCCAGTGTGATTGCAAACTTTTTAAAAAAATTGTAACACCCATTATTGTCAAGAACAGGAAAACAGACTGCTGGTCTACACAATTTTCAAAAGTATGCTTATTTTCAAATACATACATATATTCTCAAAATATGTAAAAGTTATTATTTGTTCTAGAAATTTTATATGTATAAATTTCTCCAAATAAATAATTATTAATGTGTGCTGAGAAAACTTTTGCCATATTCTAAGATAGAAAGCTTTTTTATTAAATTTTGCTCAGCTATGAAATGACATGTGTACAGCCACTTAAATGGAATTTTATGGAACATGTATTTCAAGAGAGCATGTTTAGTATACACTGTCTATTAAAAACGTAAAGAACAGTGTGATGATGACTTGTCAAAAATCAATAAAATATATTTCTATATGTAGGTACATAAAAATAGATGCAAATGGAACATGTCAACAGTGGTTCTTTATGGATGGTAAGATTATAAAGAATTATCTATCTATTTATTCATTTTGCTATTTTTGTATTTTTAAAATTTTCTCTCATGAACAAGTAGACTCTTGAAAGCAGGAATAAAAAAGTTACTAGATATAATAAGATTTTCCCACATTATTGTTTTGGTTCTTCTGTGCTCCTTCACAAATAAAAATGAATGGACTCAATAGAAAGGGCAGTTATACAGTTAAGCCAGGATATCCAAAAGGAATTTTATCCATTTGAACTCTTTTATTATTGATTTTGTTTCTCTCCCAGAAATATCTATGCAAGCAAGATATTTTTTGCTTGCACAAAGGAAAAAGTTATTAAAAAGCAACTTGACCAAAAAACTCCTTGCCTGATATGGTAGTGCATATAGGAGGTAGCAAGAGAGAAGCAAAAATGAAATCAAGATGATGTCAAGGTTTGTGGCCTGAATGGCAGCATTTATGGAACATGGGACACAATGAGTGCTGATTGTGAGAGCTTACAGATTTCAGAGAGGAAGGTAAATGCCAAGGAAAGGATAATGTGGCAGTAGGCAGCAAGGAATGGCCCTGCCACAAAAGAGGTGTCTTCTATTATAAAAAAAATGGTACAAGCAACTTACATATACTTATATAATCTGTGTTGTTTTGTCATCGATATTTGATGTAAACTTCTAAATTGTAATTCTCCTTTCTGAATGTCAATTAGGAAATGCATCTACTACAACAACGGTTATAGACAACAAAAATGGATCTGTACCCAAATCTCCTGGAAAAATACTGAAGAGGACAGTCACAGAGGACATAGTGACCACATTTAGCTCCCCAGCAGCCTGGCTTCTGGTCATTGCTCTGATAATCACATGGTCAGCTGTTGCCGTTGTTATGTTTGATTTAGTGGATTACAAAAACTTTTCAGGTAAGATCATTGAAATTTGGCTTTTAAATTAATAGCAACAGTATTCTCTCCAGGTCTGGCTTTGTTTCTCTTCACCCCATTTTAATATAATAAATAAAGCATCCCACAAGTGTGCTTGAAGGTCGCTGAAGTCTAGTTTCCTTCTTTGCTTTTTCCTTCTATTCTTTGCCTGTTGTACTCATTGATTTCAAATGAAATAGATTTTCTTATTTGTAGAGCCGAGCAAAGGTTGAATGTTATAATTTCATGAAGATGATGATCAAAAAGTTTAAGTACGTCTTTAATTTTGGAACTGGGACTTTATCAACCATTAATAAATGGTAATTAGTAGATTTTACAGTAGGAAAAATAAGACAAAATAAAGCCAAATACAAAATTTTTGAGCAAATGGAAAATAGTGTAAAGTATTTCGAAGTCCCCCTACCATCTGGCTTCAAGCTTCTTTTCCAGACAAACTCTTTGTTCCTCCCATTAAAATATCCTATTTTGAGTTCTTGAAAATAAAGTGTGTTAAAAAGATTTTCCAGGATGACTTGTAATGAGATACTACATCTTGAGTGTCCATGTGTTCTTATGGATTTGAAGTGAAATAAGAATAGCACAAGTGAGGAAAGACAGATTTTCATTATGGTTTATTCAATCTCTGAATATATTGTTTTTCTCTTTGTTTAAAGTCTTTTTATATTTTAAAAATTATTTGTCTGTTTTCTCATCTGATACACTATTGACTGTGAGTTTCTTAAAGGAAGGACTCCGTCAGGTGCTCAATAAATATTAAATAAATGGATAAATGACTTCATGCTTATCACCATTTTACCACAAGCAAAAACATTTTACTAACCTATTGATGTGCTGCTCCTTTATATCTACACTGCCCACCTCCCACATCCCATTTTCTTTCTTCAGTGGTAATGAAATCAATGGGACCTAGAAACTATAATTACTATGTTACATTCTATATACTCAGAGACTTTCTATTTTTCATTATGAATTTTTATTCATTCAACAATTATTTATCAGGACTCTATTACATGTGCCAGGAAATGGCTATATTAAAAGAAATACAAGTATAAATATCATGAGGTTATAAAACTATATCATTTGGGTGTATTGACATGGAGGTGTGACTGACACGACCCTGCAAACTGTACCCTTTGTAGCTGGGCTAAAGTAAGCACCATCTAACATATAAAATCCCATGGTATCAACCAGAGCAAAAGGGCTATTTATCCAGAAGCTTAAACCTCTGCTCGAAAAAAAGCAGTACTTTTAGTATCTTTTGTAAGTTAGGCTCTTAAAAGAATGTACAATTGAAATGCCTATAGTATAAAATTATGACCTAGATTTTTAAGTGAAAAATAATTGATTATATATTACTCTAGCTTTTAGTTCCTTTGATCCTATATTGAGTGTGATATTTCTTTTCTTTCCTTTTTTAAAAATTTCATTCATTTATATTTTAGAACCAAATATGATTATAAAATATAATTCTTTAGTGTTTGTAATATTAAGAAATATGTCAATTTAATATTTGTAAAGTTAATAATTTAACAAGTGCATTACAGAAATTTCTGTTAAAATTTTTTCTTAATTATTTTCTAAAATGAGCAGCTACTATAATGAGACTTTCAGATTAGATTACTTAAATGTAAAACACACTTATAATCCACAGTAGAGCTTCCCTGGACCACCACGATTAGGTACTATGGATAATACTTATGTTACTGGCATTACTGGTAAAAACAGCTTCTGTGATACTACTACTTCAGTTCTTTCAAGTGATTATTAAGCGCATTGTCTATGTGAGGCCTCCTCGTCTAGTTTTCTATATTTATTAATGACCTAACCATCTATCCATTCCCCACAAAAAGAAACCTGCAGGTCATCTTTTAAATCTGTTTGCCATCTGATTAGTCATCATACTCCATGACAGCTGACTTGTATGTCTCATAAATTTGCTCCCTCCTCTTATTACCACCATATCCATTACTACACTTCAGACCTTGACTTTATTTTGAGAGAATTAATACAATTTCTTCTTGTCTCCCTCATCCAGTGTCTCCCGTTTAACATCGCTCCCAAGTTATCTTCGTAAAACAAATTTCATCGACAATTTCTCTTGCTTAAATTTCGTAGCATTTAATTTCGTAAATTTAAGTTCTTGACTTAGCTCTGTATTTTCTTCTCGTAATTCAGCTCATGTACTTTTTTATAGCCATACTTAATACTGTTCTTCCTGTTTTCTTTTTTTCTCTAGATTATCATTTACTCTCACTGCTTGATGCCTGTGCTTATACCGTTCCTCCCCTCCCCCACCCCAGTGTAGCAGAAAGCATATTTAAGTAATTAAGAATGTGAACTCCGGTGCTAGATTTTCCTCTCATTAAATCCAGACCTTACCACTTTCTAGCTGTGTGATATTAAAGACACTTTGCCTTTCTCTGTATCAATTTTATCACTGGTAAAGTGGAGATAATAATAGTACCTATGTAATGAGATTAAGAGAATTATATAAGTGAATATATTTGAAGTGCTTAGAAGAAAATCTGGTTTATCACAAGCACTGTATAAATATAAATATCATTATTAGAGATTTATTCCTCAATTTTCTATCTAGAGAATTTTTATTCATTCTTCAATACCTACCCCTTCTTTTATAAAACATTCTCAGACTTCCTAAGAATAATTTACTGTACTGTGCTTTCATTCCTTTGTGCTTTATCAGCACTTGTATTACTTCAGTTAACACATTATATTATAAGGATCTGTTCTCTTATCCATCTCCCTTAGAAACTTAAACCTATCCAAGAAAGGGACTGTCTTATATATCTCTGTATATGAATGCCTGTCACATAGTAGGTTTTCTGTTGGATGTTGCTTAAAGGTATGAATAGTGCCATCATTTGTATTTTAAAACAATTTCTTATGTTATGAAGAAACAGATATTTACCACAAAATTTTTATTTAATCGTCAGTTCGACCAACTTTAAAAATTAATAAATACATCTAATAAAATTGTAGAGATGTAAAAAAGTAAAATGTTTATAAAATAAAATTGTATACTTGAAACCTATATAATTTTATTAACCAAAGTCAGCCCAATTCATTTAGTTTTAAAAAAGAAAAAAAGATGAAATGTTATTATATTTTGTAATGGTTATCTATTGCTGCATAATAAATTACCTCAAAAGTAAATGGTTTAAAACAACATAACTATTTATTATTTCTTACAGTTTCTATGGGTCGGGAATTTGGAATGGCTTAGCTGCGTGGTTCTGGCTTAGGGTATCTCTTGAGGTTGCAGACATTTGAAAGATTTTATGGGGCGGCAGAACAATTGGCAAGATGTCTCACTCACATGGTTGTCAAGTTAATGCTGGTGTGTCCTTTCAACATGGCAAGCAGCTTCCCCTAGAGTGAGTGATCCAAGAGAGAATAACATAGAAGCCACAATGCTTTCATGAGCTAGACTTAGAAATCACATACTTTCATTTCTACAAAATCCTTCTGGTTACACAGGTCAGTCATATTTAGTGTTGGAAGAGACTATATAAGGATGGGCATACCAGCAAGTAAGAATCATTGGGTGATATTTGGAGGCTAGCTACCATATATTTCACTCTGAGAAAATTACATTGCTAAGTTATATATCTTTTGGTAAATGCTTATACATAACATAAAGAAGAGCCATGTAATGCTCTAGCTGACAAAGAGGTATTGTATTTATAACAGATGCAAAGAGAAAGATGATGTGTTAGGATGACTCATGAGGCCATATCTTGGAAAATAAATATTCACCAGGGAAGTTGAAATGAAAAAAAAAAAACACACACACACACACATACAAAGCTGAAATTTTAAAGGAGCAATGATAAATTCTTTAAATAAGAAGTTCAAATACTTTTAACTAATTAAAATTCAAATGATCAATTTCTGGAACTTGAAGAATATAAGTTCAAGGAATTTATATAATTATAGTACAAACTCTGTAACTCATATTAAATGTTTGGTTAGATGGGACACATCCATTCATATTAAAATTCTAATTTCTTTTCTCCATTTAGTTAGTTCTAACCTGCCTTTTCTTAATATTGATTTTTCACAGAAAAAAAATCAATTGTTTCAATGAGAGTTTCAAAATGTAAATGGTACTCTTATGTTTCTAATGTTATATTTAATTGATACATTTCAAACATTTACTAAGGATTAATATTATGATGAGTCTTTTGTACTATGAATAGTCTTTGAAATATGTATGGCTAATGTTTAAAAAGCAAGGCTAGTGGTAGAAGAAAACACACTGGAAACAACTCTGAAGGCCAAACAATCAAGACAGTTATATTTGGGTTCTAAACTACTCTCTGGTACTTTAGAAAAGTAGGCAAAGGCTTTAAAGTCATTAAAAAATTGTTCGTAGAGAAATAAAAATATATTTTCATAAGCAAGTACTGTATTGGATTGAGAAGAATGACTCTCCACTGAGCAACCTTCAAAATTCTTTATTTTCTGAGTTTGATCTGATTTATCTGTACATAATTTGCTTGTGAGGCACATATAGAATTGGCTTTTATGTGTGTCTTTCAGAAGACTTGCATTCAATCTACAGCCCTGCAACATACAAGCTAACGTGACTAGAAACTTATATTTTCTTGTCTGTGAAATGCAGATAGCATCTCACTTTCTGATTTACAAAATTTGTGACTTAAATTATTGTTATCAAACAAGACAAATTTTAAGACAACAAAAAAACAGATATTAAAAAAAAGATTTTTACCTACCCTCATTTCTTAATAAGTATAATATTTAAACAGTACTCAAATAATACTATAGTGTATCTGTCAGTTTGATCAGAGTAGAATCATTATGAATGATATAGACTAGGAGATTTGTTATATGGCTTATGCATTCATGGGAGCTGATTAAACAGTAAACTTAAGGCTGTTGCAGTGTGTCTGGGGCTGGGTCAGAAGATAGCAGGATGGAAACTGGTATAGGAGAGGAAAAATATTTTTTTCCTCGATCCTTCTAAATTTTTTGGCTGGGGCTCCTTTACCAAAAGACAAATTAATAAAATAAAAGCATTCAAATGTATTTAATATAAATTTTATGTGGAGCTTTCATAAGGAAAAGAAGACTTTAAGAAGCAGTTAACCTAAGCGTTTTTATCCTAGTTTTGATGAAGAGTGGAAAGTGGTGGGAAAATGTGATAGGACAGAAAAGGGTATGAGCTAATTGTAGTAAATTGAGGAAAACAGCAAAGCCTGTTCACTTGATTCCTCTGAGCATCTTGGAAGATGAGAACGTTCCTTTCTTCCTGGTATCAGGAGGGCACCTCTCACATGAGGATTTTATGACCTGCTTCAGGGGAAGATCAGAATGTCCTTCTCAAAATTAGCTGAAAATATTTAATATGCCAAGATGCCATATTTTAGGGTATCATGCCTTGAACCCCATCATTGAAAAGAGCAGATAGAAATAGAATAGAGGAGACGAAGGACAAACTAAAACTGACAAGGACAAACTAGAAACTTGTTTGACTCTTACCACCTTGAATTAGGATAATGTGAATGAGCTACAGGATAAATTGGTGCCTTCACCAACACGTTTGCAAAAGCATCTGGCCAGGATTTGAAGATGTTGAAAGAGGTGGTCCAGTGGAAACCGGAAGTGCTGTTGGCTGCTGCCCCAGGTCAAGGTCAGCCAGCATATCGATAAAAATGTGCATGAATTGCAACAGCACTTGCCCTATATCAAACTTCACAGAATATACAATGTGGCTGTTGCTTTCTTTTTACCTGCCAAATTCACACAAACTTCTCTTGTGCCTAATTGTTACCTGGAAAGTACTTTAAAGGAATTCTGGAAAATGTAGTTCCAGCTTAATGTTTCAACAGCATACAAAACTACCACATAGGATGTGTGGGAAAGGGCAAAATTCCCCTTTCCCTCCTCTGGTTCTTTTGACTGGCAGAATAATCATATCAATAGGAGGCAGACCGACAAGACAAAAATCAAACTTAATCTCATGCACACGGGAACCCCACACACGTAAAAGAGTCAGAGACCCCACATACCTGAGAGGTTCAGAGATAAGAAAGGAGGATTGAGGTATATAAGATATCTTGAGCCAGGGATGAAGTAAGGTGCCTTGGAGACTTCATTGCAGGATGATAAGAAAAGCAGACATTCAGTAATCTGCTTGCCTTATACGTAGGTCAAAAGAAGTTATCTCTGATAATCTCTTAATTCAAATTCTTCTACATAGTTAAAAAGGGGATTTTCTTTTGGGCCTGAAGCTAAAATTGCCTTTAGCTGAAAGTAATCTGCATATAATGAGAGACAACTTGGGGTGCCTAGTTCTGGACCCTCACAGGCGACTATATAATTTATCATCTAAAACAAGATACTTGTAAAATTGAAATGGTTAGCCATTAATATCTATTTCAAGACTACAGGAACAAACTAAAATATTTTATCACCTGGATATTATCCTCTCTGCCCTTAGTTGTCTCCTGGAAGATGAATGTTTTCAGAAACCCTAAATTGGGGGATGGGGAAGGGGGGCAGATCAATGATGCTTTTCAGTAATTGAAGCTCAAGGTCACAAAGGTGGCTAGAAGCCTTGTCTCTCAAGCTTCTGCAGACTCAGGAAGCCCTTCCAGGAAACAAAGTTGGGACCCTGATAATTTAATAATTCTTCTAGGACCGGAATTTGTGAACTTTGGTTGAAATTCCTTATGAACTTCTTTGCCTTACTTATAAAGAGACAACTTTTTCTCTAGGCAATAGATGCGAACAGGATTTCTAAAGAAATGACTACAAATTTAGGCATTAATAAATGTTCTGATTCCCTCTAGGTCAGAATGTACAGGAAAAAATTACAGTAACTCTTGGCTTTTCTTGCCCAAGAACAAGGGTCATAATTTATTAGCATCTTCTTTCATAAGAAGAAAATCTCATTACATGACTGTACTAGGTGGTCTCAAAGAACTTTTGGTAATTTTTGCTTGCATTCCACAAAACACACTTATTTGAAAACAATTTCATAAGAATTAGATAAGATAATCTATGTAAAACATACGTGCCTGGCACAAAGGAGTCATTCATTAAATGTAACTTGAATTTGAATCTTATTACCAGGAAGTAAGATCAGTAATTTGAGAAGAGAGACAGCAAGGGTATGATGGTAGGAAGCATCAATTTCTTATGAAAGTCTTGCAGACATCTCCTGATGTGCCTTTTAAATAGATTTTCTAATGAGGTGTGCCATTTATCTACTGCTCTTGGAAATTAATTTCCCTGATTTTTTTTTCCTTGGCACTCAGCCCAGTTAAGCAGGTGCACTGTTTGTCAGTCTGAGTTTAGAGGTGTAAAATGATTCAGGAAAGACCCAAAGTCAATCAGATTGTATAAATTTAACATTTAATGGTTATGTAAATATGTATATTTGTATGTATGAGTATGTCTGTGTGTGTTTAGAGATATCCGTGTGACTGTGTATATATGAATATGTTATTACATTTCAGGAAACTTGGAAGACTGAGACACTAAATGCACCATTTTAGACTTTATCAGTTCTCATGTGTACTAAGTTTTCAAGAATGACATTTTGTGTGCTTCTTAGTCTGATTCAAGTCTTATCTCGCATCCCACATTTTCTGTTGAATGTCCCAGGACTGTTTGGTCTTCTTGGTCACTCCATCTAAAAGGATGCATTTCATTACACAATTCCAGTCTGCTGATAAATACCTCAAGGAAACAGAAGATTCATAGTTCAATGATTCCCAGAGCTTAATCAAGGTCATGAATTGAAGAAAAAGATAAATAAAAATTTATTTATTTTAAAGAAATATACTTCATTCTATTGTTGCTATATTTTTGGTCTTAAAATTCTCTTTTGAAATTATGATAATGACAGATATTGTTTCTGTCACTTTTTTTAAATGCCATTTTTTTTTTTTTTTTTTACAAAAGAAAATGTTGGCTACTATACTTTGGATCCCAGGTTTTTGCTGGTGATGGATTTCAAGGTCAAAAATATAAAAGTTTGATACGAATGGTCTATATCATTCATTTGAACTTTAGCAAATGAGACCCTATATTGGATTTATAAATTTATGCATATAGAGGGATACAATTATAAATCATGCCATATGTTAATATCTACTTTTTGATGGGCCAGCTGTTATATATCTTTCAGTGCTATGCTTAAATTTACTTCCTTAAAAAAACCTTTTCAGAACTTCGAATGTAAATGAAGTCAGTACCATAATTCATCATTATATTATTTGCTTTTCACACAGAGTAGTTACTCCAAATTGCATATATTTAATTAGGTGTGATTATTTTTTTTAATATTTTCACTGATCTGTTAGGTTTGTAAGGATAGCTTTTTCTATTTTACTTACTTGATTTTTTTCTAGAGCTTAGAAGTGTTTATACAGAATATGAGCTCAAAAACATTTGAATGTGTTGAGGTGAAAGAATAAATAAATAAGTAAATAAAGAAGAAGGTTGTAGTACTTTTTATACTCTGAATGCTGAGTAATGAGCATAGTATTTCTTTGTAATATATTAGTTTATGGTGATATTGATAGGGTTAGGATTCACATTTAAAATACTTTTTAAACTTCTGTCTCCATTGGACCATAAACATCTCAAAGGTAAAAATTGTCTTATTCATCTTAATATTCCTATTGCCCTGCTTATCGCCTGACAAATAGAATTTGTATGATCTAAACAGAAATTATTTGCCTAGCGTATATAACAGGCAAACAAACAAAAACGAATGAACAAAATACAAAAAAAATAAAAACAAAAGAACACATGAACTTCAAGAAAAGAACCAAAGTAGTTGCATGCAGGCTCTGAGGGCTAGAATCCTGGGTTAGAATCCTGACCTACCAATTAGTAGCTGTATAAACTTGGGGGAAATTATTTCTCTCTGCCTGAGTTTCACTCTTTTTAGGCAATAATATTATCTGTTTCATATGGTTCTGTGAGCACTGAATCAATTAATAGCATATAAAACACTTGGAATTTTGAACGGTACCTAGTAATTGTTAGATAAATTGTAGTTGGTATTATTTTAATTTATTCTTCATGACCTTAAGCATATTTTAATGTTTAAAGAAGATAAATAGGCATATTTCAGATGAATTGACTACAGGATTTCCAACTTTTAAATATGTGAATATACATAGATTCTACCAATTATACAATAGAAATCCATTGATTTAAGTATTCTATTTTATGTTGTGAAGATGTTCTAACCATTCTGAAATGTGTTATTATTATTATATGATAAGTAAGCACATAATTCATGGCACAATATTCTATATTTCATTATTTTATATATATTCTATATTTTAATGTGATTAAAAAAAGAACTTTAAAATCATTTTATCAGCTAATACTGAGCAATAGACTAGCTAAAAATATATATATAATACAGTCAAAAGTTTCCAAAACTAAACTTGATAAAACATGTTTAAACTTGATAAAACTTGACTTGATAAAACATATGTTTATGTAATAATTACTCAATATGTTAATTGCTGTATTAATCCCAAACCTAATAACTCTTCCACTGGTTTGTTAAGTTTATAATATAATAATCCAAGTAAGTCATCCAGTGGAGTATATATTTTGACTTTCTTATGCTACAAGGAAATTAATTTCATTGACTATTAGCTTGGAAACAAATCTATGGAAATCTTCAAATCTATAGAAAAAAATGCTTTCCTATTCCTTATTATATGTGTAGCATTGGAATTCTGTTTTTAGTTAAGATATATCTTTTTTAAGAAGATGAAAGCAAATTAATTTTTCAATTAATATAATATCCACACTATGCTTATTAATAAAAATATAATATGATTCTCCAGTTTTTATACATTTACTTGACTTGGGTGAAAGAAGCCAAAAGTTGCTTGTGATTCTGTTTCGAAATATGAAATGTCCTTTATTTGACACAGGTCTAGCTCTAGTTAGCTGGAAATATTCCAGGCTTCAACATCTGCAACACAGTTTTGCCAGGGAAAAATTAATTGATTGAGGTCATATTGAAAGAGAAAGGTGAAGTGTACATTTACTTGCATTCAATAAAGTTCCTTATTGCCTCAAAATGTAACGGTTGAGAAATAGCAAAGAGCAACTTAGAAACGTTATCATTAAATATTGAAATAGCCAATGTAATTTTCACTAAAGATGCTTGTGTTTTATTTTATTAGGGTTCTACACACAAGGGCACATTTCTAAAATACTAAAGTTAGTTAATAGTAAGGATGGGTATGAGAAAATTTCAGTTGAGAAAATTAAAAAGCAGAAGAAAGTGCCCATGCCTCAGATATTGAGTGGCAAGGACTGGAGCTACACTTTGACTATTTAAATGTAGATTAGAAAAGTAACAGTCATTTCCTTGTCCTGTCAATAAAACAGTTAGCTCATCAAAAGTGCTTTTAAATCAGGATTCTAGTTTTTCTTTGGTTTAAAAGCATCTAAATATCCAACATCTGGAACTATTTCATTTTTTCAAAATTGTAAATCAAATGGGTTTTATCTTTTAGAAACTGATGTACTTCAAGAGCTTTGTATTCATCCTCTATTTTTATTTTTTACATGATTCTCACTAAACGGAGAAGAAGGTCTGATCATTGTAATCTAATATGGTTAGTATTCAGAGATCAGGAGAGAAGGAGAAAGAGAGAAAGAGGAAATAACAGTGATTTGGGAAAATATATTTATCTCAGATGTTAAAAGATAAACTTAGGCATATTAAAATGTTTGAATTTATTTGAGCAAAAAAGCAATGAATCAGGCAGCACCAAACCAGAAAAGTTCCACCAACAGGAGTTGGGTGTGTTCGTGATTAGTTGTTCTTAGGTTTTGATTTCTTAATCTTGAGGAATTTACATACTTAGAATTTGGTTATTAGGCTGCTAAGGTAGTTGAACCACCTCAGTCTAATGGCCTTGTATAAATAATATAACAAGGAATACAAGTTTTTGCTTCAGGAAAACTTGGCTGTTTATTTTATTTATTTTTTCTCTTTTAGACGAGACAACGCTTAGTTGACCTCACAGATTTCAGGGACCTTATTTTTTACACCTATAGCACCTGGTCTTCCTAGGTGGTCTCCCATCCAAGTACAAACCAGACGCAACCCTCCTTAGCTCCCGAGATCAGACGGGATCTACCGCCATGCCGTAGACGGACTTGGCATTCAAAAACAGCTCGTTACTCTTAAGAAAATGTGTGTGTCTGAATGTGTATGAGGGGAAAATGCCTCATGAAAGCATGTTTTCAATATTGCTAGATTTAAATGTCATATTCTGCCTTCGAAATCTGTATTTTCAAATACAGATGTGTCTTCAAAATCTCTATATCATCCTTTCTTTCAACATGCTTATGTGTTTTTTGACTAGGAAAAACAAATGCATTTCCTTCACCTCTCTATTTTCCTACTTAGCTATAACTCTTTTTATGTCTGTCCCTCTAGCCGAGCCCCTCTACTCAAATATGATCTGATATAGTTCTATTACTCTGCTGAAATGTCTCAAGTACACATGTGAGTTCTGAATGAACGAATCCAGTGCACATGCGACATCTTCATTTTGATTAAATATTACAGCATTAGAACCGTCGAATGCCATTTTTTAAAACCGTATTTTCTTAAGATTTATAACTCCTTTGGTACCATCAGCTTCTTCTCCTTTTAGACACTATCGCCTTGTTCCATTGTTTTACTGCAATAACTGCATGGCCGAAACAAGTGATGAGCAGTGGCTGTCATATTTAGCCTGCTTATCTTTATTATTTGGCTCTCAAACTAAAAACAGGATCAATCTTTCTTTAAAATGGCCAGATAGTAAGATTAGAGGCTAAAAGCAGTGACAAAGTTCTAAACAATTAAAGCATGTAAGTTAAGTTTAAAAAAAAAAAAAAAATGCAGTCTTCCCACCATGAGAATCATTATTTTTATTTTAAAGGGAAAATTTAGTTCATAAATATTTTTTTCATTGGTTTATGCAGTTTTATTGAAGAAAAATAAATCAATTACTAGCAGATCTATTAGTTGATCACTCACCCATTGACAACTTGCATCATTTATTCAGTGCTGTATTAAACAGTGTATTGGAAGATAGATTAACCAAATGCTGTAAGTCTCGTAAGCATTTTTATTTTCCCCTTAATTGACCTACTTGCTAAGATGTTTCTTTCCAACTAACCTTAACACTTAATGACTTCCTAGTCACATCTTTAACTCCAATTTCTCTCTAATTTTTCTAATTCCATAAGGATGTTCAGTTGGAACATTAAATTTAAAATCCTTAACTGAGGTAGTTATGTTTCTTTCCAGGCCTGCCTCCTAGATTTCAAATCCCATTCATTTTCCAGTTTCTTAAGTCAGAAGCCTAGGACTCCTCATGAGATTCCTCTTTCTCCACTATCCATGAATGTTCAGTGGTCAAAAAGAACTCATTCTACTTTTTACACATCTCTGGATTCTGTTCTGTACTCTGTAACTTATTTCCAGAACTCCTGCTTTAGTTTCCCCAAGACTGTTATAGTAGCACATATTTTATTTTTGCCTATAATCTTGCCTCTGCCTCTTTTCTCATTCTGAGGCCAATTACTGTAAATTGCAAATCTCATTTTATTATTCCCCTATTTAAAATTTTAGATGTGTTCCCTTCAATACAAATATGTATATGAAATAAATATATGAAAGAATAAATCAAAATCTTACAAAATTAGATAACCATAAAGAGAAGAAGAGAACAGTATAGTAAGAGACTAAAGCAACAAAATTTTTCTTTTATGTGCTCTTATAAAGTTTTGACTTAGAGACCTTTGTAAATGTTTTTATTTAATGATTAAAAAATTAAAATAGGAAAACAAAAGAGATCATTAAAATTTGAAAACATACAGAAACAAATGAACCTAACTCTGTATTATACTACAGGTACAACCAGAGAAAATAATTATTTCAAATAACTTTAAAATAGACCATTCTGACTCTCTGTCCTTAGTGTGGTACAGTTCAAGAGCACAAAGAAAATGTGAAAAGAGTTTTAAAACTCTATCACTGCTTTTTTTGTTAATGGTAATATTGGCGTCATTTTATTTGAAATTGTTTATAAGTATGCAGTGGAAAAAACAATATAATTGAGAAGTAAGATGTTCAACAAAAGAGAAAAGGGATGTGAGTATAAAAGCAAAGAATTTGAGAGAAAATTCTGTATTCTTACATTTTAATTCGATTGTTAATAATTCTAAAACTTTTTAAAATTTTGGATGTTCAAAAGGTTTAGAAACAGTAACAATCAAATGCAATGAGTATCCCTATTGAGTAAATTTTGGTCTCAACATATTATTTCCCAGTAAAAGGAACTGGCATTTCTTTAAGAAGTAACAATCCACATTTAGCACAAGAAAGATAGAAAATTTACTATGGGCATTTTTTGTGCCTCAAGCAAGACAATATCAAATAAATCATTATGGAATAGACATGAATACTGAAGTATCAATGGATCTGAGATTAAGAATTTAAGTATCTAGGATCTGCTTTAAAATATTTAGCAAATTAGAGAAAGGAAAAGATAAATGTAGAGAAAGGAGAAAGATAACAGATTGACAGAATGTTGATAATTATTAAAGCTAAATTCAGTGGATTTGTATTGTCATCTTGGCTGAGATAAAACTACATTTTCTAGAATTTCCCCTTCTGCACAGTTCTGGAGTTGTGTTAGCCAGAGGAATCATTGTGTGTGAGATTTGGAAGGCAGAAGGTAAGCAGAGCCATGAAGGTCATTGCAGGGGACCAGGCGTAGTGTGTATGCATGTTGTCACTGATCTCTTGCCTCACCTTGTTGGCATGGGGCCACAGTTGTCCCTGTAGCAACTCCAGTTTCTGCTAGATCCTTCCTTGACTTTTTCTACTCCTGGCCAACACATATTTAGCTCCATGTTAAAGGTGACTGCTTCCTCTTTTTTGAAGAGAGGTTCGGAGGTCATAGGATTGTTGCAGGTTCTAGATTGTTCCCATGAATTTCAGTCCATCCTTTGCTGGCTCCAGATTCCCTTGATCTCTGTACCTTATGACCATCTTTTCTTCCCAAGTGCCTCTTCTGCCTTCATACCCCAGCACCACATGTGTAAATAAAAATCTCTCATAATGAGGTGAATATTAAAAGTACCATGGGAATAGCCTGAATTCAGCTTTCATCTCATTATGTTCTGAGGAGTGTTCATTGAGATTAAGGATAACAGATTCTGGGAAATTTCATCCTCTGTATATGGTCTCTACGTCAAAAATCTAGGAGAAGGAAAATCTATTGAGACACTTGGTTCTGAAGTTAAATCATTTATGTAATTCAGGGCAGGTGGTTATATACAACTTTTTAAATGTCCTACTTTTAGAATATAGCATCTATTATTGAATAAGGAAATATGATGGTACTAATTTATTTGTAAAAGAAGGCATTTAAATATATCAAAATGAGATTTCATCATATTCTTTTTTTATAGAAGCTTCTGACATATTGCTCCATAACTTAATTACCAGGTCTTAAATGAACTAATATTTGTATTTCTTGCTAAATCTGTGTTAATTAAACAAATACAAAAACTTATTTAAACTTACATAGTCATTTTCAAAGAATTTCTACAACATAGCTTGAATTCCACATTTCTGTCCATGTGAGTATCCTTGAAATATTATTTACTATAAACAAAGTTATCCAATACAAAGCACACAATAAAACCATTGAGTTTAATATTCACTGGTCTCCACCTCTCCATTTTATTATTATTTTTTCTTTTTCTCCTCCCCAATCCTTATCAGTTGGCTAGGGCCACTTCATTTAACCCTTTAGTGTAATCATTTTAAAAAAAGCTACTACAAGTTGATTTTAAGAGAGGATATTAGAAAACGAGCCTCTTTTATAATATTTATTGGTTGAAAAATCTACTTTAGCCACAAATTATCGCTATTCTCTTCAATAAAATAGGCACCAAAATATCAAGTATTTCCTCTGGATTTGAAACAATTTTACATAAAATATAGTTATCTTCCATGAGGTTTTCAAAAGAAAATAATGGGAATATGTGTAATTCCAGTTGATATGCCCTTCACAAAATTCTATTGACAGGATATATTTAACCCTTAGGGGTTAAATATAAATATAGTGCCATAATCAAACATTTCTTGAATTCCTGACTTGTTTGGATGTGCTACTTTCTCATTCTCTTATGCTGGCTTTACCTTCAGTTTGAAATAAATAAAGAATAAGGAACAGTAAATTCGTGAGGAAAAGAAGACATTTGACTATCAGAGACTGAAAGCCCTTCCTCTGTGATGATAAAATTAAAGATGGCAGTTCTGACTTCATTGAATTCAACCAAGTGTGCCCAAGGGAAATGATCCAATCCATGAGAAATAGTTTGGAAGTTACTTCAGACTGGACCTGAAAAGTATTAAAGTACAATGTTTTGAGTAAACATCACTTTGATGAAGATGTTTATAGTAAATAAAAGGGCACATATTTTTGTTTGTGCCTAGTATCGTCAAAACAGGAAACTCGAGGCCTGGAAGACTCAAGGATTACTTAGTTCACTGTGACTGCTTTTTATTCAAAAGTGCTTTGGTTAAAAATAAATTAAATTAAATTGACCTTATATCCTTAAGAAATAGTTGACTGTTATAAAGAATGCCAAACCTCAAATTTAAACTGTTTAATAAGAATTTGCACTCTCAGCTGTATTTCTGAGTTTAAGAAACCTATTAACATGGTGGTGAGAACCATTGCTTCCTGCACATACTGGCATAGCATGTAGATAATTTTCATCTTTTTATCTTGTTTTTCCTACCTGTGTTTCCCTTCCTCCCATCCTGAGGGGTGGCATGGGGATGAGAAAACACGTCGGAAGCTCTGTTTGGCACTGGTAAAATTCTAGAGAATTCTGTTCACCTTGAACAAAGACTAAGTAATTTCACAGTACTTATCATGTAACTGAGAGCATATTAAATAATGTATAATTTGGTAATAGTTTTCTTAACTGGATCAAAATTTTACCAACAAAAGCAAAAGTATCCAAAACTTTTCTGCAACAAAAGGAAGAAACTAGTCATTTAAAATTATAATTTCTTTAGGTGTGGAAAATTACCTCTATATATTTTAAACCAACATTCCTCACATATCAAAATTAGAAACACCTAGATATCAAGCCCATAAATGACAGCACCGTGTTAGTTATATTACACTTAAGATAAGATATTGCATACAATAAGTGCTAAATAATTGTCTTGAAAGAAGAACCTCTATTTTTTAGTCAACCTCATATTGAGTACTACTATGTGCAAGGTGTACACACCAACATACATTTGAGTTGAATTTTTCCTAATTTAGGTATCATTTGTAACACATTTAAAATTCCTTGCTTTGTTTAGATCTGAATATGTGCGAATATTTTCTGGGCAACAGGGGACAAGTACTAGTTATTTCATGAGTCTTAATAAAAGCATTGTTTGGATTTTACAGACCCTGTTAAGCTTTCCCGTGAGGACATAATGACTAAGCGATAGTAGTTTAATATTTACAGTGCTCACATTTATGGAGCACTACCATATGTTTGAGTTAAGTGATTCTGCAAACTGAATTAATAATTACCTAACATTTACTAGCTCCTTTACTGTGCATTAGGTGCTTTACACCAAGGAGTTTATTTACAATGAGTTTGAGTGAAGCTCAATGAGTACCATCCAGTACAGGGACTGATTCATGAGCATAAGGATCAGAATATGACTGGGACCCTTGTTCTCCTGCCATCTCATGGAGTGACTCAGACAAATGCAGACGGGCAGCTCTAGAGACTCCACCTCTTAGTTGTTCTTTCAT
Source organism: Pteropus medius (assembly GCF_902729225.1). Lineage (NCBI taxonomy): Eukaryota > Metazoa > Chordata > Mammalia > Chiroptera > Pteropodidae > Pteropus > Pteropus medius. The sequence continues at coordinate 8,118,808 of NW_024354503.1, read as the reverse complement.
TTGATAAAGAATGCATGAAGGAAGCCTTATAGCTTTTGGTATTATTTGGGAATGGATACCAAGCAGTCAGAATTTAAGAGCCAAATTCCCAAGGGGATACTAGAAATGGCAGTTGTACAGCATTTGGAGACCTTGAGAGAAGGTGACATCATATACAGAGCTTGCTGCTGAGGGGTGGGGAAGCTGCTGGTCCCAGCTAGCAAACTGGGAAGAGCCTCTGGGTCATTCAAGATTCAAAGACAGTCTTGTTCGTTTCTCCACGTTGACACTTTCAATTATCAAACACTATATTATGTGATTTGAATCTATTATCTCATGTAATACTCATAACAACCTTAAGTATTAAGTATTATTATTCCTGTTGTCATTTTACAATTCAGCAAACTGGAGCACAGAGTACTCTGGGTCTTCTTTTCCCACTATATAACACAGTTTGTCAGAATTAGGTATATTATAAATTGAAGTGTGAAAAGGTTGAATATAAGAATAACTGGCATGAGGAGTTGAGGTCTTGATTTAGAACTTTGGGAAAGCGGAGGCATCAATAAATTTTATAGACATTGCAAAGTTAATTTTCTGAACACCACACAGCTATTAGGTGGGGAGCGGGGAGACACCAAGACTAGAGTGAGGTGAGTGAAGAACTTGGGTGCAAAATTTAAGAGGGTTCTAAAAAACTCAATGGTTAAGATAAATATTTTTAAACAATATTTAAAAATTCAAAATAAATGCAAAAAAATCTGTGATGAACAAAATGTCAAAATTTTTAAAGCACACGGGATCAGTCTTACTGATTTTTCCTTTTGTCTCTGTCTCTGATAAGATTTGGCATGAGGTGAGAGGCATTAACTTTAATGCTACCTGTCTAAGCTGAGAGCATCATGCTGATGTTTCTCAGAATATGAAAGATAAAAAAACAGTCTTAAAGAATGTAAGACTGATAGTCAAAGTGAAACCATTTTTGGAGGAAAGCAGAAAAGGTGACTAATTTCTCTTGTATCTTTAGAAACACGTATCTGTATAGTTTGGCTGCAAAGACGGAGCACAAAAAAATCTTATTTAACCTTAAACTTTTTCTTGTTTCTCTTGGTATTCTTTTATGAGTGCCAAGAATCCAATTACTGATCATAAGGGGCCTAAAACAATTTCCCCTGCATCTAGTGACACATATTTTCATAAGAAATATAAGAGACAATTATGAGTGACTTCAACACAAAGAAACATTTCTTATCTCATATAACAGAAGCACTGGAAGTAGGGTGATTATTCCAAGATATCATAATCCAATGCCTCAGCAATGTCATGGACTCAAGTTCTTTCATTTTTAACCTTTGCCTTCCTCAGTGAGTCAGCTACCATTCTCATGGTTATAAGGTAACCATAGTAGCTCCAGGATCTCTGATACCACGCAGAAAACTTCTTGTTCCCCCTTTTAACAGCAAGAAAACCACTCCCAGAATATCTCATCCAAGATTTTACTCTAGAATCAATTGTGAATTCACTTTTTTGTTTGTTTGTTTGACAGCACTATAGCACAATACTTAAGAGACATGGGCTGGAAGGTACAAAATCAGGCTCCATCACTTACTAGCTATGTAATCTTAGGCATCTTATTTAAGTTTGCTGTGCCTTAGTCTTCTTATATTTAAAATAGAGATAACATTATATAACTACCACATTAGGTTATTGAAAGGAAAAAGTGAGTTAACATATGTAAAGTTCTTAGAATAGTATCCAGAAGGCAATATACACTCTATAACTATTAGCTACTATTATTTTTATGATGATACTTATTGTAATGTATGTAATTTAAGTCATGGAAATGTGGGAAGTAAGAAAGTACAATTACTTGAGTATAACTTTAAAAAGAAGATACTAAAAGGTTTAGTTGCATGGTAAAATATTATTCCCATTGATATAATTTGGATATGATGTCTGAGAAAAGGAATGAGAATCAAGATATATTTATATAATCTATATTACTATATATCTATCTTTTCAAAGTTGTTGTCTACATGGCTGAAAATCAGAAGCAGGTCTCAAGCCAGCAACATTAACTTCATGGAAATAATCTTATTTGACTATTTTAGAATGAACCAAGCAATATACATTTAAGCATATATAGTGCATTTAAGCATACGGATAATTAAACTATCTATTTTGTTGGATTTTATTGTTATGTTTCTCAGTGAACACTTAGAAAGAAGGGGAATGGGTAAGTGATCTCAATCTATTTATGTCATAAAAACCCCATTTGCAGTATTTTTTCCATTAGATACAAAATATACTAGTGTCAAAAATGTCTTTAATGATGACTGTACAATTCAGTTCCTTACACATAATTCTTTTAAAATTTTCAATTGCAATTATAAAATTCCATTTTGTTTTCTTTTCTAAGGTTTAATTTAATCATTCAAACTACCATATCTTTCTGACATGAAACTCTCCAGAATGCAGTAAAATAAAGTCCTAAATGTAAAGTTACAATGTCATGGAATATGGAGATAGGTTTCCCTGAGACCAGCATTTTGTATCTGGTCATCTTTGGATAGACTGTGAATCTCCTGAGATAAACATAAAATTAAGAATTTTCCCCAGGAACCTCCTCTCATATTATTTTCCCCATCTCTATGGGATCTTACCCATCAGCATAAAAATGGAATGTCTTTCCCAATGTAACAGTGTCAGCAACAGAAAACCTACTATTATTCTAATCCTTCTTCAACAATTGTCCAATCTCTCATTTACCTTACAGTAAAATATACTGTCTCTAAATCCTTCCCATTTATTCTTGAATGCATTCCACTGAAACTGCCCTTTGAAGATTACCAATGACATCCTCATCATTAAATCTAAAGGTCTATTCTCATTTTATCAATTACATTTGTCAGTTGATCATTCTATCCTTCTCAAAACAATTTCCTCACTTGATATCAAGTACATTACACTCCTTTTTTCTGTCTCTGTCTGTCTCTCTCTTCTCTCTTCCTATTTTTATCTTTATTTCTACTTCTCTCTCATCTCTCTCAGAATCCATTGCTGGTTCCTCCCCATCTCTCTGACTTATTCCTATCTTCTAAATGTTGGAGTGTTCCTGAATCCCCCTCCTTTCTGATCACATTCGGTGACAAGGCTTTGAATACTTCTGTCATCTGTTGAACTCCCAAGTTTCTATCTCCAGTGAGGACTTCTCTTTTGTAAGTCATATTAAGCTATACAAATGTCTATATCCCTACATAGGTTTATAAAAGGCAACTCAAGTTTGACAAGTCTAAAACTCAGTTACTTATATACTCCCCCCTAAAAAACCCTGCTTTTCACTAGTCCTTCCCATTTCAATAAATGGCATCGCTATCATTACATTTTCTCATACCAAAAACCTTGAAGTTAACTGGTACTCATCTCTTTCTCTACATCTTATAGCCAAACTGTAAGTTTCTATTCTTAATTCTATCTTTTAAATACATTGAGAATCTGACTACATCTCATTACAGACACTTAAAATCCTGAGAGAAATTACTGTAATATTTCTTCTGGATTATTTCATTTGGCTCCTTTCTGATCTCTCTGTTTCCAACCTGGCATTCTTTCAATCCTCAGCACAGCAAATGCCATTACATAATTCAAATCACTTCATTCCTCTGCTCAAACTTTCCAATGACTTCCTATCACGATTAGAGTAAAAGCCTAATTTTGGAGTACTTAACCTTTAGATAATATAGTATGTTGGTATAATTCTAGTCTCAAGATATCAAAGGGAGAAGAATCTTAGAAAAGCTAAAATAGTTTTTAAAATTAAGGAAAACATAAATCTAAAATTTAATTATAGATTAATGAAAAATCAGGTGCAATTTATACCATATTTATAGATGGATAACCTCTTCAATCAGATCTTAAAGTCTATACTTACTCTTCAGAGAAATTTTCATGTAATTTGAATGAGAAGAACAACATTTTGGAAATCCCTAATATGTCTAATTGCTTACATTTTTAATATCTAATCTCTCATTCTGCAAGCAGTTTTTACCTCCTAGGAAATAAAAAAAGGGAAGATTTATAGATTTTATTATTTTTTAAAATTTTATCCATTAAATTTACTAAAAGTTCAACTACTTTTTGTTTTTAGATACTAGGATGTCTAACAAAGATAAACCAATTGAATCTGGCTGGAATTTGATATGATCACCACCTTTACAATTCCAGAATTTTCCTGATGTATCTCAAATGATAATAAATGGACTTGTCACTTTTACTTTAGTCACTATTTAAGACAACTTGGAACTTACTGTTCACCTGAAAATTTACATAGCCATCTTCTCCATGATGCTTTCCAGTACAATATGGGCCAATCGTAATTTCTTCTGTTCCTGACCATCCAAACTTAGATTTTATATTGCAATTTGGATAGCATAAGTATACATTATTTTAATTTATTTCTGATTTTCCCATATTAAACTCTTATTTAAATTATAAACTCCTCAAGGGCAACTTCATTCTTGATTATCCCACAATGTTTGGACACAGTTACCCAATAATTTTTCTTTTTAATTGAATACATTTCCATACTATAACAAAATTTAGTTTCTCTTTATTAGCAAAAAGAACTCTAGCCAAGAGATATTTAAATTCACAAAATAGGTATATTCATTTAGTCAAAAGAACAAATCAGAAAAAGTAACTTTTCTTAGTTTCTTTGGAAATGATTATAAAAGTTTATTTTTTTAAATTACTTTTAGCAAGCTCGATTTCCAAAATTGGTTCAGATCCTATAAAATTTGTACATCATGCTGTGGAGGAAACAACGGACTGGGTCTACGGCTTCTTTTCTTTGTTGTCTGACATCATCTCATCTGATGAAGAAGATGACGACGATGGGGACGAGGATACTGATAAAGGTACAAAGAGCCTCAAGATATATCTAGCTGCTAGGGCCAATGTTAGATATGCATTACAGTAGTTTGCTTAAGTTTAAGCACAACTGAATATTTGGGTCAGGCTAAAACAAAATAAATACACTTCTAAGTGCTAATAGTGTAGGATGCCAAACTCAGTAAATTGGCCTCATTTACCTTTCATCTTATAGCTTATCTGCCCTTGTGGCAAAGATGTCGAAATTAAATGATACCGTTAGAGTAGCATTATAGTAGAGTGTCTTAATAAGTACTGCTATTACGTACTTATTACTTAATAAATAATAAGTATATTTCTTCAGAGAAAAATAGTAGCTATTTTTCTCGTTATTCTTAGAAAGACTGAAATAACACCAGCAAAACTAAATATACATATAAATGTTTTATACACATAAGTCATATTAGTCAAATAGTAGAAAGCAATTCTACTAAAATTACAATCAAAAGTAAATTTATTGAACCAAATGGAGGTGTAGAATGGAGGGACACATTCTAAATGTAACAAAAATTATGCATCTAACATATGTACCCTCTCATATATATTAATAAATGAAAGAAAATAAATTCAAACCACACATAAACTACTACTAAGTAGATGTGAAAAGAACAAAGCATTTTGATTCTATCTTTTAGATGAGATTTTTTAAGGTCAGTCTTGGTCATCAGATATCATGTATTCAACCTTGACCACCAGAAAAGCTCATTATTTTAGCCATTTCTATGACTTTGTCTGAATTTGTATTTGTTTGGCCCCAGTGAAAGGTCAAGATGAACTGAAATGAAAGTGATATATGAACTATAATGTGTAATTTGGATCACTGCCACAATTTTATTGAACTCATAAAAGTAAAACTATTTCAAATAAATATACATAAACAAAGTTTATACTTAAAAACTGGAATTTGGGAGCAAAGTTAATATAAGGACTATTATCATCAAAACTAATAAATTAAAAAAAATGAACAAAAATGGGGAAATAAAGAAACAATATTATGCTATGTTAAATGTTTTTCTAATTTACTGTTTTTGTCTTGGTCTAGGAGAAATAGAAGAGCCTCCTTTGAAAAAAAAAGGTTGGTGTTTTTTCACCTTTGGAAAAAAAAATTTCTCTTATGGTAATGTTAAATTATTTAATTGATAATTTCTTCAGTAGATGTGAGAATCCATCCACACACAGATCAATGTAAGTTGAATTTGTGGGAATGAAGGGTGATTTCTGTAGCCTTGGAAATGGCTCAAGAAGATGATGTCCTTGACCTTTAGTCTTACCATGGCCAGATTTATTGATTTAAAGTTTTTCTTCTTTTTCTTCTTATTTTATCTTCTGTATTATTATTATTTTTTTTATTTTTAGGTAACAACTATGGGAAAAGGTGGCTGAGATAGGGTGGAAAATGATAACTCTGGACAGATAGTGTATCTAGTCAGTATGTATCACATACCATCCTGAAGGATTTAAGTTATGTGAGTGTGCTAGGATGTAGTATAGAGGGATTCTTTGCAAGAATAGCTAAGGTCTCAGTGACTGAATGCGATGGTGACAAATCCAAAAGATAGGAGAAGTAAGACTAGGAAAAGGGATATAGATATGGGGCAAGAGCCTCAGAGGGACAGCAGTTTTTACAGGAAAGAGTAGGAATTATGACTGGAAGCATTGATAGGGAGCAAGGGATACTATTCTGAGGTGCATTTAGTGTGCTTGAGAAAATAAGACGGACTTGCTATAATTGGAATGTTTTAATTATTGCTGCACATGTTTAGCAGCAGACTCTTGGGAATATCTCCACTGGAGGAGAACTTGCTGGCTTCTGTTGCTATGTTTCCAGAACTACGTACATGCAAACAATAGGATCCAAATTTGGAGCTTGAGCCTTGCCTGAGCTTATAATGATCACCTCACTATCTGGGGTAAAATCCATTTAGCATATGCTAATTTGGAAAATATGAATCTGTAAATTGTCCAACAAAGGAGAGCTAAACCAGTGAAACCCAAGTGTGACTAAGCCATCCATAAATGAAAGTGTTTATAAAGCTATTGAGAGGAGAAAAGACAAGTTTCCAGACTCACAAAGCCATGAGGAGAACCCAAGAATGCAATACATACTTCAGCCATCAAATTCAAGTTTAGAGATTCTAGATTAGTTTGTTGACTTCTTGAGGTCAGAAATGGTCTTTTTATATCTGATTTCCAATGGGTAGCACCTAGAATATAGCTAATGTTTAAGCTAATTAGTTACTAGTCATTATCTGGAAATAACAGCTTGTGAATATGTCTATTCCAATTGGAAATGAAAGAGGGAAAAAGAAATAATGATTTTTTTTTACTTACACTTATAAACTTAATTCTATAAGAATATCATATTCTCCATAAATCAAAATCTAGCCTTTAATAAAGAATCTGTTCTTTTGATTTGAATTTCCCAGTGGGATTATTTTAAAATTAAGTTTTATGTAATGATAACACAAATTGCAAATCCACACAAAGCTGTTTAATTATTGTTTCTTAAATTATTGCCTTGATTCATCAAATCAAAAGAACTATTAAATAGTATAGAATTCTTTAAAAATTGTCAGCAATGCTCATTAGTTAAAATACTTTAAGGGCTATGTATTATTTTAATTTATAAGTTTTCTTTTGTAGAGTCATGTAGGCAATGAGAGTTTTAAAGCAATATGTAATATTTTATAAAATATTTCTAATACATACAATACTTTAAAAGCATATTTTAATATTATTATTAGGGAAGAGATACTATCAGCTTCTTCCTATTTTATGATGAATTATTTTCTACATTTCCATATTGAAAAATTGTGGTTTAAGAAGTATTTTTTGTAATCTAGAATAATAGTTGTTAAAAACATTTGATTTGTTTTTCAAATCTTTGTTTCCAGCAAAATCAAAGGTAGTGTTACTCAATTACTGAGTTGAGAAATTATTCAGAATAAATTTCTTGTTGATCCCCTATGTCATTTTAACATTACTTGGAAGGAGATAAAAAAAATTGAATAACATTACCATAATAAAATTGTCATCTGTGTATATGTGTGTGTGTGCACATGCATTTGTGTAGATATAGATACATGTACATGCATATGTATGCGTGCATATACGTTCATAAGATTTCTTAACATTTGTATCTTTAACAGTGCACAATAGGATAGTATATGTTGTTGAATCTTACCTAATTCCATCTGTAAATCACATTTAGTAACCAATAGAAGAAATTTTTAAAGCTTTATGCATTTTGTAAAAAGATTCCTTTCTAACAAAATTTTACTTTTTAGGTTTAATTATTTGTACAAAAATTTCTGAGAATAACCATTATATTCTTATAATCACAGGGTATGAAATAAAATTTAAATTTCAAGATGTACACATTCTTTTTTTAAAGAAGCATGATGGTATAATCAAGAAAAAAATTCCAGGATTAAAATATATTGCTCTTGAATAAAATTTTGTGAGGGAACCAGAATGAAAATATAAATTCAGTGAGATAGGGAAATGATGTAAAATTTCCAAAAGTTAACAAAGAGCTTGTTGGTATGTACTTTAAATCGATAATGAAGTCTCATAATCCAGCACTTAGAGTAAATTCAATTTTTTAAAGGAATGTAGCAATTTTATTTTTAAATGTCAAAATTTACAATAATCTGTAAGTTATCTGCTATTTTTTAACTTGTGATGAAAAATTTTAGCTGTTATCTTCAACATATGGAAGGACATGCAGTTTTCCAAAATTCTCTAAGGAAATGTCAAAGTAAAAAAATTAAAGTCATCGTAATAGAAAGTGCACATTTTGTATTCTGGATGACCCTAGGATTCTGAGTCAGAACAAAGGATTGGAGGTTTAAAAGTCCAGTATGGTCAACGATGTGTATCCTTAGGTAATCACTATTTAGAAACGCTTACAAAATTTGCGAAGGCTGATAATAAAAGTTTGTTAAATAAGGTATTAAGTAAACGAAGCTTTTATGTGATATTGCTCATAAAGGTGATTATTTCTTACTAATATTAGGATCAATGTAACATGATATTCTATAGCCAAAATAATTGCAAAGGAGTAAAAAAAAATCACCTTATTTAGTATAATGTACTGAGAAGACCATATTAAGAGTCTGATAAATAAATGAGCAATTGCGATAGCAAATGAGATAAAACAATTTGAACATTGCACATTTGATAACGATGAGAATAAGTCTTTATATAAAGTGATCATATACAAACTGAATGGAAAGATGATGAATATGAATAATAGCAATTATATTGCAAATAAACTATTTTATACAAAATTATTTTAATTATCTTATTTATAAATATTCCAAGATAAATCAAAGCTCACCAACACACACACGTACACACACACACAGATCTAGTATTCTTTTTTATAATAATAATTTTTAAAATTTTTCAATTAGAGTTGCCATACAATATTATATTAATTTTAAGAGTACAACACAGTGATTAGACATGTACATAACTTACAAAGTGAACACCCTGATAAATCTGGTACCTATCTGACACCATACATAGTTATTACAATATTATTGGCTATATTCCTTATAGTATACTTTGTATCCCATGGCTATTTTATAACTACCAATCTATACTTCTTAATCCCTTCTTTGTCACTCAGCCCCCCATTCCTCCTCCCATCTGGCTACAATTAAATAGTTCTCTGTATCCATCAGTTTATTTCTGTTTTGTTTATTTGTTTAATTTGTTTTTTAGGTTCCGCACATAAGTGAAAAAATATGGCATTTGTCTTTTTCTGTCTGACTAACTCCACTCAGCACAATACTCTCTAGTTCCATCCATGTTGTTACAGATGGCAAGATTTCTTTTTTTTTTTTTTTTTATGGCTGAGTAATATTCCATTGTATATATGTACCACCTCTTCTTTATTCGTTCATCCATTGATGAACACCCAGGTTGCCTCCATATCTTGGCTATTGTAAATAATGCTGCAATGTACATATGGATTCATACGTCCCTTCAAAGTAGGTTTCTGTGGATAAATATCTAGAAGTAGGATTGCTGGATTTTTCTTGTCTCTTGTTATAATCTTTGTTTTAAAGTATTTTGTATGGTATAAGTATTGCTACACAAGCTTTTTTTTTTTTTGGTATATTTTAGTTTTCATGAAATACCTTTTTCCATCCCTTTACTTTCAGCCTGTGTGTCTTTCAATCCGAAGTGAGTCTCCTATAGACAGTATATATAAGGGTCTTATTTTCTTATTCATTCAGCTACCCTATCTTTTGATTGGAGCATTTAATCCATTTACGTTTAAAGTAATTGTTGATAGATTTGTAGTTATTGCCATTTTATTATTTATAATTTGATCTTCTCCTCCTCCTCCTCCTCCTCCTCTTCCTCCTCCTCTTCTTCTCTTCTCCTTCTTCTCTTTCTTCTCCATCTTATTCTTTCTTTCTTTGAGTCCTTCTAAGATTTCTTGAAACTGGTTTGGTGTTGACGAATTCTTTTAGCTTTTTCTTCTCTGGGAAGCTCTTCATCTGTCCTTCAATTCTAAATGACAATTTGCTGGGTAGAGTAATCTTGGTTGTAGGTCCTTGCTTTTTATCACTTTAATATTTCATGCCAATCCCTTTTGTTGAGAAATAAGCTGGTAGTCTTATAGGAGCTCCCTTGTAGTTAACTAACTGCTTTTCTCTTGTCACTTTTAAAATTCTCCCTTTGAAAATAAATGAACAAACACAACAAAAACAGACTCATAGATACAGAGAATAAACTGGTGATTGCCAGATGGGAGGGGGATTGGGAGGCTAGGTGAAAAAGTTGAAGGAATTAAAAAGTACAAATTGGCAGTCACAAAATAGTCATGGGGAGTGAAGTACAGCATAGGGAATATAGTCAATAATATTGTAATAACTATATATAGTGCCAGGTGGGTACTAATGGGGGTATCAGTTCATAAATGATATAAATGTCTAACCACTATATTGTACACCTGAAACTAATATAAAGTAATATTCAATGTCAACTCTAATTTATGAATAAAAATTAGACCAAAAGATTCTTTTTTTGTCTTTAACCTTTGGTATTTTAATTATAATGTGGACCTGTTTGCGTTCATCTTGTTTGGGACACTCTGGGCTTCCTAGGCTTGCACGTCATTTCTTTCGCAGATTAGGGAAGTTTTCTGTCGTTATTTTTTCAAATAGGTTTTCGATTCCTTGCTTTCTTCTCCTTCTGATACTCCTCTGATGTGAATGTTGTCCAGAGGGCCCTTAAACTCCTCATTTTTTCGGATTCTTTTTTCTTGTTGCTGTTTTGATTGGGCGTTTTCTGCTACCTTATTTTCTAAATGGTTGATTCAGTCCTCTGCTTTATTGAATCTACTGTTAATTCCCTGTAATCTATTCTTCATTTCAGTTATTGTATTCTTCATTTCTGATTGGATTTTTAAAAAGTATTTTCTATCTCCATTTTTATGTTTTCTATCTTTTTGTCAAAGTTCTCACTGAATTTATCTATTCTAAGTTTATCGAGCATCCTTACAAGCAGTATTTTGAACTCTACATCTGCTAGATTACTTGTCTTCATCTTGTTTAGTTCTTTTTTCTGGAGCTTTGTTCTGTTCTTTTATTTGAGACATTTTTTTGCCTCCCCATTTTGGATGCCTCCCTGTATTTGTTTCTATGTATTAAGTAGGGCTGCTATTTCTTTGGTCTTAACAGCATGCCCTTATGTAGTAGGTGTTTTGTGGGGCCCAGTGGCACAGTCTCCCTGGTCACCTGAGCCCAGTGCTCCAGCTGTGTCTGTTGTGTAGGTTGTGTGTATCTTCTTATTGTGGTTGAGCCTTGATTGCTATTTGCATGTCAATGGGGCTAATTGGTTTCAAGGACTAAAAGGCGACTATGATGGAGGAGCTGTTGTGCAGGGGCTAACCCTATGGAGCAGGATTCACTTTAGCATGGCTCTAGTACTTGCTCTAGTCTGTTCTCTGGGTGCGTTGTCCCTAGATACATCCTCAGATGGTGCTCTGGCTGGTCCAAAGCCGGCCACTGGGCATGCTGGCTTTAGGGTCCCTGAAGCCTCCTGGGAGGGACCCCACTGCAGGCCAAGTTCTGCTGTAGCCTGTGCCCTGCCTGGGGCTACCTGCCATGAGCCACCGAGAAATTCACAGATGGCCACCACCCATGCTGAGCTTGGAGGTGCCAAAGGAGGCCAAGCTGAGAACAGAGGCCTGTTGCTGCCAGTGACAGGCTTGGGGTTGCTCAATAAGCGGTATGGTGCATGCACAGGCCAGATGTTGCTTGTTTGGATTTTGTGAACCTTTGAGATGTTTTAGGAAAGTCTGAAGCACGAATGAAGAGAGGATATTTGTATATAAAAGCCTCTGGAAGGGGCTTGGGTGAGCCTGCAATTTGGTTGGGGCAGGGTCTCAGAGAATCATTGGGGCAGGGCTAACGATTGATGGAGACTCAGATATAGCACCCACCTGTGTCTGCATGCTGGGTTGCGGAAGGACTCAACAAAGGAACAGTGGTCTTCACTAGGACTTCTGTCTGTAGAAGGCTAACCCTTCAGCCCTCTTCCTGAAGCCAGACATATATTCCTGTCACCTTTCAAGTTGCTGCCCCAGTGCTGGAGCTCAGAGCAAGTGTCTGCAAGTAAGTCTACATATGGGCCTTTTGAGAAGAGTGCCTAAAATTCCTGCAGCTCTCCAGCTCCCTCAACCATCTCTGCTAGTTTTTATAGCCAGAAGTTGTGGGGATTTCCCCTTTCTAGCACTGGAGCCCTGGGCTGTGAAGCCTGGTGTGGGGCTGGAATACCTCGAACCTCCAAGGGAGACCTCCACAGCTGAGATACTCTCCTGATTTTTAACCACCATACGTGGGTGTAGGACCAGCCTGTTTTGCTCTCTGCCCCTCCTACCAGTTCCAAGGTGGCCTCTTCTTTATGTCCCCAGTTGTAGGACTTATGTTCACCTAGACTTTGGGTGATTCCCAATGATGACTTTTCTCTAGTTTAATTGTAATTTTGATGTGGTCATGAGCAGAGGTGAGGCACAGCATTTACCTCCTCTGCCATTTTGATGGGACTATCGCGAATCCAGTATTCTTAAAGCAAAGTTAAAAATATGTCTATTCGGCGCAAGCATCTTAGTAGTTTTTTATTTCTTTTCCAAAAATAAAAATACTGGTTTCTCACAAACTTAATATAATTTTGCTTTCATATTTCTATATTAATATTTATGTGATGCTGACTTTTCAGTTTAGGTAAACATTCACAGGAAGTATAATTTTTTAGTGAGTATATAGCTTTTTAATTTTTTTGTACAAACACTTCCAAGTGCAACATAATAGATATATTTATCTTCTTTTTACAATTTATTCTTAAACCTCAGTCTATAATAAGTGTGTATATAAGAATAATCATTACAGCATTTGTGTCCTTGGAAATGTATAATTTTAGAGACAATAATAGTCTCCTAACAAGAAATTACATTTTATGATGTCGTTTCCTGACATCTAGTTTTAAAGTTAAGGAAGAATAGTTTTAGTCATTCAGAAGTATGCAGACAGTTTTTTGGGAAGGAAAAACTGATCTTCAAATAGAGGTATGATGGACTTATTTGTTAAATCATCTCTTGCCTTAGAGGAAAACCCCTGAAGCTCCTCTACATTATGTTGAAATCCTTGCTTCCTAACTAGTTGCTTTTGGAAATAAGGAACTTTCCTTAAGTTTGAATAGGACCCAACTATCAAGGCTGATATTCTGTGAGATTGTACCTGATTCGTGTCAATGGCAGAGAAAGAGTCTCTTCTCTACTTAAAGTAAAACAAATTACATCCTCTTTATAGTTGTGTTTTTAAATTGCCCTAAAGCTTCTCAGGTCGAAAAGGACCCAGTAAATTTAAACTCAGTTTTTTCATTGTGTATTTTTCATACTATATTGAAATCCACAATAGCTCTTTGCAGTCAAGGTGAATAAGAAAGAGCTAGGAAATTTGAGCATCATAAATATTCAAGACTTTAGGATTAGGCCATTCAGAAAATTGTGTCACATCATCAGGAGTAAGATAGATGGACAAGTTACTGTGCCAGAGATTTTACTGAATTCATCTTTGCTGGCAGCTTCAGTGGCTTACACCAGGCTGAACATGAAGTCTCTGAAAAATACAATGAGCGAGAAAAGCAGGGAGAATAAAAAGGTGACTAAACTTGTTAAAATTCATAGCCTCAGAATATTGGTTACTGGGTAGGTTCTAGTAACATTGTTAAGCAGACACATTTATTTTTGGACCTCTCCTCTAAATAAGTCTAGATCAGAACTCAGGTTCATAACCACACTGCTATATATTGCTCTCAGGCTGAATAAGGAACTCAGTGCTTTATCTTCTGCTTGTGTTTCTCGATGTTGATCAGATCAACGGTGACAGGGTTACAAAACCAAGAGAGAAGACAGTGGTCTTGGAGGCGGGCTCAGAATGAAAATGGCTGAGGAGGCAAAGGTAGAGGGAGACCTGGTGAGTGATGCGGAGATTTACTTCTCAAGTACTTGCATAGTTGCAGCTGTAGTGAATTCTGCATCCAATGAGTCAGGCAACTTTAGTAGCTTGTGCTACTCAAAAAAGCTCGTCTCCATCAAGGAAAGAACTAGAACAAGGATGGTGTGAATAATGGTAGAATCAGAGCCTGAAGGAACAGGTTGAAGAAAGCAAAAGAACAGATTTTGGTGCCAACATCATGGGGCATAAAAATGGTCTCTGAGGCAACTTACTCAGGTCCAACTGTTTTAAGTAGTTGTTGTTAAGAGAAAGAATAATCTCAATATTGCTACAATTTTTTTTTTTTTACCTGAAAGGTTGGATAAGTAAGATGTGTATGATCAAAAAGCTGTTAGGTCTAATGTATTTCAGGCTATTACCTCTCCAGTTATATAGGTTTTCTTTCTCAAAATGATGAGAAACTGAGGCGTTGGTTGAATACAGATGACTTAACGTGTTACCTATTCCAGTTTATATATTTCCATTTAGAAAAGCTTGCTAAATTTTTTTTTTTTAAATACAAAAATAAAAAAATAGAAATCTTATCAGTGGGTCTCAACTCTGTGCATCAGATACAAATGATGTCTTAATTAGAATTATTTTGTTCATAAAAGAACAAAATCCATTTCAAACTGGCTTAATGGAAAAGATATCTTATTGGTTTCAGTGACTGAAAGATATGAGTAGCACTGGCCTCAGGAATGTCTAGATACAGATTTTGTTATAACGTTGTCAGTAAATCCTCTCTTTGTTACTGACCCTGCTTTCCTTCATCTGCTTCATTTACTTAATTCTCAACCAAGTTTTCCTCTCCTAGTGGTAATTATGATCACCAGAATCTTGAGGCCAAAATTACTGTACTTTAGCAACTTGGGAGAAGAGCCTATACTCTTTCCCAAGTAGTTCAACAAAACCAATGTAGTTGACTTTCCTCGGTTTGTATTGAGTAACATACCCGTCTGAGAACCAATCAATTGGCCAGGGACCTGAGACATACACTTTGTTAAGACCTACAGAATAGACCCACCCGTGGAACTAAAAAGCAAAGTTAGCATCACCCAAACTTTTTATATTGAGACTGGAAAAGAGTGGGTTCTGGAACTAAAAGAGGGATTCTGTTACAATAATAGATTCTAGCAGAAAAGCTATAGATGTTTTTAATTTGGAATTCCAGATCATCTCCCATCTAGTTATACTAAATCAGAATCTCCAGGGGTTGATCCTTAAGCAGTTGTGCTTTTAAATCTCCATGATGTGTTTCTAACTCACGACCAGGGTGAGAACCATTGTAATACAAGTGATTAATTCTAAAAATAAGTGATATTATGCATTGTGACACAGTAAGGAAGAGAGTTGTAAATAAATAGATAACTGCATGTTTTATTTACGTATAGTGACTGCTCTTCTATATAAATGTACTGCTAAGAAAATACCAAATTATGAGTGATACGAACTAATCTAAATTAACATCACTGCCACATTGACCTAGATCAGCAGTCCTCAACCTTTTTGGCACCAGGGACCTGTGTTCCTATGGGAATCTAATGCCTGATGATCTGAGGTGGAGCTGAGGTGGTGATGCTAACACTGGGAAGTGTCTACAAATACAGACGAAGCTTCATTTGGTCTCCCACTGCTGTGAGGCCTGATTCCTAACAGGCCACAGACTGGTACAGGGGGTACCCCTGACTTAGACATTTAGAATAACAATTGATAATGGATGCTCATTGGCTGAACACAACAACATTTTAAACATGACTTAGATAGACTTGAATAAACACGATGTGTAGATATGTATGTTCTGCTGTTAACCTGCTATGGTTAAGTCACTTAACTTCAGTGGCTCTCAGTTTTCACATTTATAAAACAAAGATGCTGGATGTACTGATGTCCACGTCCTTTCCAGCTATAATATTTTATGATTTATGATTGAATTATGATGTTATATATTAATAATTTTACCAAGAGTTTCATATGGAATAGAGCTTGCAACTCAAAGTGTGCTCCATGGAACAGCAACATTAGCATCATCCGGGAATGACTTAGAAATGCAGAACCAGGCTCCATCCAGACCAAAAGAATCAGAATCCACATATTAAAAAGATCCCCAGGTGACTCATATGCACATTAAAATTTAAGAGACATTGGTCTAGACAGTAGTTCCTACTTCTGACTATGGTTCTAAAACCACTTGAGAGCTTATTTAAATTAGAGAGGTCTAAAATTTTCCTTACTGCGAGAGACTATAGCAGTTGATTAAGTTTGTTCAGCATCTCAGGAACAGATTTTAAAATCTCCCCAGGTGATTCTGATATATAGCCACATTGATTTTGTCTAGGATATCATCAAATATGAAACACAATACTAGCACAGCCAAAACCTCATCCAAATCTGTAAACTCCACCAGTGATTATCCTATAAAAGATATTATTTGTAATCACTTTCACTTCTGTCTAATTTATGAACAAGTGGGAAATAGTATCTCATTTTATAGATAGGAAATATTAAATTTAAAAGGGAAAATGGATTAACCTGAGATTACTGAGTTAATGGCAAAAATGATGTTGGATAGGTATCATCTTATATTTATTTTGAAATTTCTTGTAGGGATCAATAGTATGCATTGCTTAGACTATAATTTTTTTTAAAAAAAGTTTAGCTTCTTTTACAAAATTTTACCAAGTAATCAAACCTTACAAAATAAAGGTCCAAAACCTTTATTTAAAATAGCTAGAATGAAATAAAATATTTTCCTTAGCATTCCTTAGCCACTAAAAAGACAAATAGATTTTCTTGGTTATTTATCATAATTAAACTTTTATGTTCTAATCACAGTTGGCAAAATCTTACAAATAGAGACTCTATGTTCAAATGAATAAATAATTTGAATTTTTAATATTAAAATGAGAAAAGTTATAAGAAGGCATTTTATATTGTATAGTGCTTGTGAGATATATAGAGAAAACATAATGATAAAAGCCATACTTGAAATCCACAAGCCTCATAATAATTTAATAAACTCGATTGTCATCTAAAAGAATCAGGATGGTTGCCTTGGTGACAGAGATTATCCTTTTAACTTCTTGTGTCTGTCATTTTAAAATCTTGATTTGAAAATTTTTTTATTTATTAATATGTGTCATATTGATAAAAAAATTGTGTGCTTTAAACTGGCTGTGTAATTCTTAAACAAAATTATAAACTATCTTCTTAACAATAAGCTTTGTTATGATTGTAAGTAGATAAAAAGTATTTATCATAAGAAAAATGCATGTAATATAAAAAATAACTCAGAAAGACTTCTCTACAAAATAAACTCCTTCTTAGGAATCGTTTAGCACAATCTATTTTCCCTAATTTTGGTCCCACTGATTGCTGTTGCTAGCAATCTTTCCATTTTTAGCCCTCATGGCTTCTCTTCCCAAGTTACATGTGGAAGCTGAGCTCAGAGTCTTGGGAAAATCTGTCGGTCCATGATTATCAGTGGCCCTGTGGGAGATATAAAGCTTATACGAATACATTTTGATAGAATTGAACAACCTAAAGCTGAAGACTGAGTACCAACTAATGAAACAAATCTTTACTTTTAATCTGGAGAAGTTTTAAAATTTTTTTCTGTTGAGTAATTGTATGTTCCTGTGAAATATGCAGCCCACATTATGAGAACCCTAAAATTCCCCATATAACTAAAAGTTCCAATTTGGGCCACCAAGAAGATTACTAAAATCTATACTTGTCTTCTCAGATGTCCAGTATAAATATACATATATCAAATGCCAACGATTTATAATTTCTACATATAAAGTACCATAAATACATAAGCAAGCATTATTATACAAAAAAGAATGCAGATTAGCACTGAAATACTATAATCACCAATAGAGAATGCTAGAAAATTATAAAAGTAACTAGCATGTAGAACAGAGGAAACAAATTTTGGACCCCTTTCTTTAAGCTAGGTTAAGTAACATACTTCATATTTAAATATTGCTCCCAGTTTTTCTTTTGAAATGGACACATTTCATTGTCAACATTTTCTTTCAGATATGATATGTTCAATTTATACTCGATTTATTTTTTATGTAAACATTTATGAATAATTTTTTAAATAAGGCAAACTATTAAAATATACTCAATGTTTTAATTAGATTATTTAGCCTTTTAGTGCTCCGGAAAAAACAATATGAAAAAAATATTTTTGTTCAAGTGTTTACAAAAGTAAATTTTACATAATTTTATTTTCACAAATAGCAAAATTATGCAAGTATTCCCATCATTTCTAATGAAAAGTAAAAATGTTTAGAAATACAACATTTTACTTTCTCAAAATTTTCAACTATACTCACTGTAGGATTTAACTTGTTTGAGTTATGTTGTAAAGCACAGATGAGCTATGATCTACCACTATCTTCTATATCATAGAAGAGTTTATAATTCATAATCCTGCCTAAATATTTATTTAGTATATATTGACCAAATGGTGAGTATATGGAAATCATTGTATTGGGCATTAAAAATTTAATGTGGAATGAAGTAGATTTAACACCTCTTCAGAGACATTGAACTCTAATTGCTAGTTGAGCATTGGATTTTAGAAAAACAGACTAATAGGAGGATATTTACTTGTTATTTCCATTGAATTATAAAACATGAAAATCAGAGTTTAAATTCTTTGAATTCTTTAAATAAAAGAAATTTGTAAATGCACTTAAAGCCTAGTATGATATAGTTTTCTGGTGACTTCATATATTTTTAGTTTTAGAGTGGGAGATGAATAACGATATGCGTCTAAAAGGTGATTTCTACTCTTTTCTCCACTTCTCATATTCACTAATATTTCCCTGTAGGTAGTGAGAAAAGGGGTAGGGGGGAAATCAGGAGTAGTAAAAGAAGTCAGAATGTACTTCCTACATTCTGTGAAAGCTATTTGCCCTTCTAGTAATTTTTTTTTTGGTTTCCTTTACCATTACTGACACAGTAAACATTAGTGGAGAACTGATTCATTCTGACTAAGCAAGGTTCCTAAGACTTAGTAGAACAAAGAGATCTCCTTCATTGCCTCCTGACATGTTGAGATAATTGTCATTCTTTTTCCATGTTAATTTTCCCTTTTATCAAAATTCAAATTGAAACTTGTACCTTTAAGGGCCATGGGCAGCCTCATACCTGAATTAAGATACTTTGACTTCTGTTCCTTTATAAACCACAAAACAATCTTTAAGGTTTGCTGTTACCCAAATGGTCCATGATTCTAACCAGTGTCTGATGCTGAGAACACAATTTCAGAAACATTGGACTCTAACCTAACTGCAGAGCACATATATATTTGGAGGTGAATAGTGACTGCTTTGACTCTCTTCTTTGTCCTTTGTATCCAGGAATTGTTCATGTTTAAGTATTAAATACAATTTTATGTTATCATACAATATTGTCATGTTACACAAAGTAGAAGTATACACCTATGAAAATTATTAAATAACTAAAAGCTAGTATTAACATAAGAAACTATATTTTTCTTTGAAGTTTGCTGAAAACCATGGGCAATAATTTTCTATTTCATTGACTTGAATTTTTTAATTTTGTGTTCTTATACAAATGGTTCTTTGCTGGCAAGAGAAATTGAGAGGAACAAATCAGGCATCATCTGCTTATGAGAAAAATATCCTTCTGAATTCTAAATTGGTAGTATGTTCTTAGTCAGACAGGCACCTCGATGGTCATCATTTCCTGGCTGAAGTGTATGGAGACAGAACTGGCACACTGTGTAGAGGCTTTACTGGATTCTTCAGACATTTGATAGCCACAAACAGTGACACTAGTGATACAATCCAATCTCCAAAGAAATTGTATATGGCAATAAAACATGCAGAGAGATGTTTAACTTACCCTTAAGTTTGAGTCATCAGAAATAAATTTCTTTTGTCTTCTATGAGAAATGTAGATGTGTTTATGTCTTTACAAGGTTAATTGTTCTTGTCTACACTTGTCTCTGTAGAAATCATAATGGTCTCCAAGTGATTATCAGTTAAAAAATCAGTCATTGATGTTCCTGAACAAAAAATAGTTCATGTAAGTCATATTCTGTTCACTGTGAGCTGTAGAGATTTGCGTGTGTGTGTGTGTGTTTAATCCATAAACCCCTACATACAGAAAATCCGAGTGGATCTGCCCAGAGCAGTGGGATGTCTTGGTTTGTATTAGGCTGAAGTACAGAATCAGGAAAATAAAAAATTAGGGTTTTATCTTTGGGATTGGTCTGAATGACAGAACTGGATTGTGTGTACTCTATTTACCATAGAGTAAAAAATAAATGTTCTGAAATATACTGCCATTTTTTCAGTTTATTTCTTCAACATGCCAGAACTTACTTTCCACTTTAGGATGACTTTCCTTTCTGTGTATTTGGGAAATGATGGATGGACTGTGTTTTCGTCCTCCTTTTTCTGTGTGGTGTTCATGATTCCCATATTTTTGATATTCGTCTTCTTTTGTTTTATATTTTCCCTCCAGGATGAACTTCTGCTCATTTCAGTTCTGGTTACAATCTAGAGCCCAATCTCTTTCGACAGGATGCTGATACATGCACAAGAGGTAGAGCTAAGGAGAGTCAAGGGAGCTCTTGCTACTGCTTCTTTCCTCTGTTCGCTGATGCACAGCTTTCAACTACCTTGCAGGAAACCCCTCCATGGACCAATAAGGACTGTCTAGTCTCCCAGACCACCACTCTGTCCAAAGAGCATATTTCCCTAAAATAAGGCTAGGAAGCTCTGATAGGATTACCAAGGCAGATGGCCTTCGTCTGAGTGGCCAACAGATGTCTGCAGAATACACACACACACACACACACACACACACCCCTACCTCTAAAGGAAAAATCTTATTCTGAATGACCATTTTAAGGTCTTCTCATCCCACAATAAATGCAGCATTTCATGTAACTTTTTAATTTAAAATATTGCATTTCATTTGTGTATTCAAATTCATTCCTACTTGGAATAAGAAGTCAACACTTAAATGTGACTCCCTTAGCATATCTAAAGACCACTCACTCTAAATCTTTGACATTTTACTTACTTTTTTAGTCTGAGTTATCCGAGCAACCTATCTTCTCCATAGCCTTTGTTGGTTTAAACTGGAGGAAGGAAGCAAGATAGTATTGGCAGGGGAGAATTTCCAATTTTGTTTTTCAATTCACATGTAAAAAATCCCTGTGGATGACCTAGCGTGTAAAAAAAATCATTTGCCCACCCATAAGACTAGACCAGCACTGTACAATAGTAGTATAATATGAGACAAATATATAATTTAAAATTTTTGAGTAGCTACATTACAAAAAGTAAAAACAATACTATGACATTAATTTTAATAGCATGTCTTATTTAATGAAATCAGGGTTTCCATCAGGGCTCGCCAAGAGAAGCGGAACCAGCAGGAGATTATGCAGACATGTTTAAATATTAAGATATTATTACAAGAAATTGGCCTATGTGATTGTGGAAGAGAAGATCACAGGCAAACTTGGGCCTATGGTCAGAGACCAAAATTGTCCTCCACAGACAGAATTTCTTCCCTTTCCTTGGGAAACCTTAGCCCTGTTTTTAAGGCCTTCCAATAGAATCAAACAAGTCTACGCAGATGACACAGAATCCTCCTCTTATTGAAAGTAAATGGACTCGGGCCTTTAATTAGATCTGCAAAATATTTTCAGCAACTCTTAGATTAGTGTTTATTTGAATGATTTGGGATAGTTGTCTAGTCCAGTCAATACATAAATAAAACCATCACAATCAATATGTCCAAAATAATATAATTCCGCATGTAATTAATATAAAATAATTGAGATATTTTACAGTCTTTTTTATACTAAATGTACATAATGCAGTATGTACTTACTCTTGTAGTACATCTCAATTTAGACTAACCACATTATTTCCTTAATATGCGTGTATCTAGTGACTATGCATTAGACAGTGGTATAGTTAGTGACAAAGAGTGATTAAGCTGGTTATCTTGTATCTTTAGAATAGCCCGAAAGATATAAGCTCTGTGTGTGTTTAAATGAGGTTTATTGTTAGCTAATTACCTATAGTATATAAAATGCAACTTTATTGTGCCTTTGCAGACAGAGTACGTTTCTTAAAAAGCTGATAAAAAGTTCCCATAAATGTTGATCTATATGACTGAATACAGAGCAGCACTATTCTTGTTACATCATTATAGAAATACTATAAAACCCAAGAGCATAAGGTAAACAATAGAAATGTAGTCCTGAGACATCTGAACAAATTTTTGGGGGGTCATTTTGCCCTACAGGGGCATTTGGCAATATCTAAAGACATTTTTCATAGTCATGACTGGGGATGGGGCTGTCAGCATCTAATAGGTAGAGACCAGTGATGCTGCTAAATACCATGGAGTATACAGAATAGCCCCACTCCACTTCCAAATAATGGTTCACACATCCTAAAAAGTCAATGATGCTAAGATGAGAAACTTCTTTGGAGTAGGATTTGGAGACATACAGGGAAGAGAAAAATGTGGTAAGAGAGGCAGATGGAAGTACCTTAGGCCTTTGTAGATCTTTTTTTGCACCTTGGAGAAATGTGATTGAGTATCTTAACTCTTCTGTATCTTCATTGTCATATATAAAGTTGGAAATGGGATAAGGGTGGAGGAGTGGCCCTGTAAATAGTATGATGATAGATTAATGGGGAAGATGAGGAGAAGAAATCTTCCCAGTAGTGATTATCTCAACAGGTGAACAAAAGTCAGTAACTGTCTTTTCTGAAGATATTTCAGATTTTCTTATGGTCAGTCTTGATTATAGACTTGCAGAAAAATTTTAAAAATCCAGTCAAATTTACAAATAGAGAATTTAAAATGTATACAGTAATTAACACCATCTCAGCTATCTGTGGAATGAAGTGATAGATAAATAAATAAACAAACATTATTAACATTTTTATAAGGAAAACCATGGTATTATGATCAAGTCACTTTTCAAATGTAGTAATCATATTTGTAAACTCTAATCTTAAATTTACTTCTATCCAAATGAACTATAAATTCAGAATTAACTTCTTTTTCTAAGCCTTGTCAATGTATACATACTGAAGCTAGCAGCAAATTAACTACATTTGTTAAAACCTGATATTTAGAAAAAAATTAACAACTAACTTATTTCATGAAATGTGTCATATTTGCATGCAGTAATTGGTTAAATGCATTAACAAATTCTGATTATAAATATAGCTTAGAGTCACTACTCTGAATTATGTTTCCTATTAGACGGTTGTTATAGTTCATTTCACAAATTCTTAATTTAATATGTAAAAACTAAATCTTCCTAAATCTAAATGACATTCTTACCAAGGATTCTTAATTTGTATTGAAAGTAATTAATATAAAACATGATTATAAATTGTGATCGATTTTAGCACTAAAAACAGTGACGATTATCTCCATTCATGTAAGTTTTTAAGCATTTTCAAATAACTAATTTTGAGGTAACTCGGATTTTTTTCCTTATTTCAAAAAATGAGTGACTTAGCAGTATGTTACAAACTCTTTTATTTTAGATCAATCTATAAGCTTCTTAGAGATAATAATTTAGTTTTCATGGTGGAATTAAAAAATTTAAGTCATAGTTATGGCTTATATTTACAAAGAGCTTTTAAATTATAAATTTTATTTTTCCTTAGAAATACGCAAAGAAAAAACTGAAAAGCCGGAGAAACCTGAAAGAAAAATACAAACTAAAGGTGAGTGTTTAATTTTATGTTTTTTTTCTTATTTTTATTTAGTGTATATATTTTGTACATTTATATGGGAGAAAGGAAAGTTTTCTTGTTTAGTTTGTTTACTTATTTTGTTTTAATTTTCGAGTGTTTAAATAAGTACCTTAGTCTATGGCCATGCCATTCTGAACACACCCAATCTCGTCTGATCTCGGAAGCTAAGCAGGGTCAGGCCTGGTTAGTACTTGGATGGGAGACCACCTAGAAAGACCAGGTGTTGTAGACATAAAAAAAAAAAAAAAAGGAATAAATAAGTACCTTTACTTCCCATTTAACTTCAGGCATCAATATATAAATAATATTTAATGATTGGAATCAAATTAACTTTAAAATGTATGACAATTTTTAAGTTATTTACAACTGATGTTTATTAGGTAAGATAATACCACAAACATATTTTTTGACTTACTAGCAAATATTTTTCCTGCTTTTAATAACTTTCTAAAATAAATCAGAGTTTAATTTTTTTAAATTTGAATTTTTTTATGCCATGAAATATCTTTAAGATCTCTAATGTAGAAATGCAATCATTACGTTGTCTCACTGCATATTGCCACGGCCTCCCAGCTTTCTTACATAGCCTTAAGGAGAAGATAAACAGTGACGTGATACTTACTATTCCTTTCATCTGAACTGAATCTAGTAACTACAGTCTTGCATTACAGCCATATTAAAAATGGCCAACACTTGTGTTCCTTATCTTACAAGCATCACTTTTCTGGAGGTGGCTCATGTAATCAAAAAAACTTTAAAGAAATATATAGGAAGCAAAATCATTCAAAATGACGTATTTCTAAAAATGCCTAGGATTCTCCAGTGGTAAGTCTCACATTAGTTTGCACAAGCCAGAGCAAAAATAAAAATGTCATAATTACTATTATTGTGTGATACAGACAGAAAGTAAAATTATTTTTCTGGGATGAAAATCAAATATCGTCTAATATTTATTATGACAATACTACTAGTGTAAAATTACCTACAGTAAATATCAGTTGCAAAATAGTAAAGTTTCAAATAATAGTAGTTCTAATTAACCTAAAATTATACCAATATATAAATCTATATTAAAATATCATTTTTTTAAAAAAATGTATAATTCATGTACTTTTTTTTGTGATGAACTCATATCATTCTGCATACTTTATATCTTTAATCCTAGTGTTTGAATTCATTTCAGATTAGTCAGCCAGTCCTTATACAATCAGGGACATTCAATGGAGTAATTGAAACCTATTTATATTTGTAGTTAGGGAACTAATGTATTCTTATTTTTCCCTTGATTTTTTTGGTTCTCAATTCCTTTGGTCAAGGAAATTGGACACAGCTCTTAGGTATGGATTGACTAGCCATGACCAAGCTAGCTGTGTGTTTCTATCTGCTGGAGGTTAAACAGAAACTCAACTGGTTCCACACGATTGGCGTCTCTGCTATTTTATCTTGCACACTGTACTATTAATTTAATAGGAGTGCTGCTGGAGTGAATGTAGTGCTGCAGATGGTACCATTTCCATTTTGGACCTGGCTCTATTAGAATCCTGCTGTTAAAGACTTTGAGCAGTGGGCTGTAGAGTGGGTTTATTAAACTAGTGAGTCTTGCATAATTAAAACACTGAATTTGGCTAAGCTTTAAAATAAATTTCTCAAAAGCTGGGCTAAAGATTAGTACCTGAATATATTTTCTGAATAGACCAAATATATTTTGGGAAAGTGAATATTTTTTAAGAAAGAGAAAATGGAGTTTTAGCTATTCCACACTGAAATGGGCTTCAGATAGTTTCTTTTTTTCCACATTTTTTCTGTGTGATTATGAAAAGATTTTGTTTTACCTCTTAGTTTCCTCATCCAAGTAGAATAATGCCTACTTTTTATTCCCAAGCAGTTCATTGAAAGTAAATGTGGTTTTATAACTGTTCATGTATGTACTTAAATATATCTTTTATATATATATATGCCACATTTCATATCAGTTATGGTTATAATGGATAATTAGCAATTTAAATTGTTATCAAAGCATTTTGAATTCTTAAAAGAAAAGATACAA
This sequence comes from Pteropus medius, assembly GCF_902729225.1. Classification (NCBI taxonomy): domain Eukaryota; kingdom Metazoa; phylum Chordata; class Mammalia; order Chiroptera; family Pteropodidae; genus Pteropus; species Pteropus medius. The sequence continues at coordinate 8,092,544 of NW_024354503.1, read as the reverse complement.
TATATCCAAAGTAATACCAACTTGCAATGGTTATAGACAAACCAGCATATATCTGAGTTTAAAAATATTCATTATGCTGAAGCTGGTATATTTTAGGGGGAGATGAAAATTTTGATGATTATAGAAGCGAAATCACATCCTATTGTGTCTATTTTTTTCTTCCTTCATATGGTATTCTAAAAGGTTTTAGGAGTGTGAAGTCATTGGAAAAGCCCAAAGTCTCATACCTAGATGATTTAATCATCAAATGGAAAACAGGAAACAGAAGAATGGGAATCCCAGAGAACATACATTTCCAAAATAATTTCATATAAAACGCTAATCATTTTTAAAGTGTCAAAGAATTAATGTTTCAATTCTTATCTTTTTTCATAAAAAAATAATTTTTTGTAGTCATCCACATTATCTAAGAGATTTTAATTCATAAGGCAAAGGTAACTTTTGTTCCTTTTTTGTCTATCTACTTATTTTGTTTGATGTTTTTCATTAGAGAAAAAAGGGGATGGTTTCACAGAGCTGCAGCGAAAGCCCTTTAATCATTAACCTAGCAATGAGTACTTATTTTGATTTTAAGTATAAGTGCTGACATGTTAGTTAATGTTTATTTAGAAATTTATACACAATGTTCATACACCTTAAATCAAAAACTTCAGAATGTCCTGGCTATCTCAAGTATTTTTTTTAATTAGATAATCTCTTCACATTGCATTTAAGATATTGAATAATTTGGGAGCCCTGCCCTGGTGGTTGGTTAATTGCGATATTTGAAAAGACTGAAGAAGTAGAATATAAAAAGTCTCTGGACTCTTCTTCGTAACTGTCATCTGACTTAACACAGATAACTAATTTCTTTCACTCAATATATTTGTAGCCCACATTAACTTTTATGGCACAAAATGTCTTTAGCCCTTTGTATTATTTTTCCTAATAATTGATATTTCCACCTATCCAAGTTATTCAAGCTAAAAAAACTAGGAGTCATTGTTGCCAACGGGTGGTATTCACCCCTGACCGGTCCTGAGAATCATCTGGATAGTTTTTAAAAAATATATCCACATGCAGACTGTGTTCTGTGGCCATTAACATTTGAGAGGTGAGGGCAGAGTTTGAGTTAAGCTTTTCTAATGATTCAAGTGAGTAGCCAAGGTTAGAATCACTGTCAATTAAACTCATGTCCTAGGATTCAGGCATATCGTATAGAACTTTCCTTCAACCAATATTTTAAAACGATGTCCACATGGATGTCTTTAGGTGGGGGCCTTTTAGGCATCCAGAACAATAGACTTCTGCTATATGCATCTGGGTTGTCAGGTGTTCAGGTGAAGAACAGACCTCAGGAATGGGGAAGAAGTTCACATGGCAGAAGTGCGTGTTGATGGATGGCATGTAGTCAACAGCAGAGTAGGCCAGCCAGTAAAAATTCAATGAAGGATAAGACCCAGTCCAATGAGAAATCTAAAAAAGCAAATACACAGTATACCATTGTATGGAAGCACTCCACAAAGGGATGTCCTGGAGACGAGATGGAGTTTGAGAAGATAATTGGCTATCTCGGTTGCAGAGTGTGTTTGACTGTAGTTTTCTGGTAAGGCCTTAGAGGAATGAATGGCTTGGGATTTGTGTGTTTCCTAGGATTTCGTTTCCTATGGTGGCTGTAATGAAGTATCAAAACTTAGGTGGCTTAAAATAACAGAAATGCATTGTCCCACAGTTAGAGAGGTTAATTAAATTTAGTTGCAAACCATCAATTGAAGGATATAGTAGCCTGTATACTGTCTCTGAAGTCAAGATTTCAGCTGGGTTGATTTCTCCAGATGACTGGGAGGGAGAATCTCTTCCATGCTTCTCCCAGCTTTCTGGGGGTTTGCTGGCAATCTTTGGCTTTTAGATAAATCACTCCAATCTCTGCCTTCATCTTCAAGTGCTTTGTGTCTCTGTCTCTTTCCTCTTTGCATATCTGTCCCAGAGTCTAAATTTCTCCTTTTCATAAGGACACCAATAATGTTGAATTAGGTCTCACCTTAGGGACTTCATTTTAACTTAATTATGTCTATAAAGACCTTGTTTCCAACTGAGGTCACAGTCTGAGGTACTAGGGGTACATCTTTTCAAGGTGACACAATTTCATCCAAAACAGTTATCACATGCACAAAGTCAAAGGAACATTTTTAAAATGAGTAATTTATAAAGATAAAACTGATCGACTGGTTTAGGATTGTTTCTGGGAAACAATTAGAGGGCGGGAATCAAAGGCTGGCAAGAGATTTTGCTGAAGATGAGGCTCAAAAGCCAAAAAGGACAGGACATTAAATATATCTAAATATCTTGGCGCCCTTTATAAAAGTGCTTTCAAAGCCCGCAAATTAATTTATTCAGCTTGTATTGTATAAACTTTTACTTTTGTCTTCTTTCAGCTCTACTTAATTGACTATTTAAAATACAAAATATATTTTCTTTTCCTCTCTGGCAGTAGTGAAGGATAAACCTGGAAAATGAGAACTGAAGGCTCTGCACAAAGCTGTGCCTCCACAGTAGTAATTCACTTATGAGGAAGTGATTACAGTTCTGACTGCGGCTATGTAGCCCCAGAAGAAGGGGAAATTACTCATACAATTAAAGCAGATTTGAAAGTAAAACTCATTTTGAAATTAAAAGATATGTTTTGCGATTTAAAACATATGCATCATATGAGCTTTGTAACTTTGGATAATTTGCCTATCTTCACTTTAATAATATGTAAGTAAATATAATTTTATTATGAAAAAGAGGCGTGTATGCTATTGTAGGCTAGATTGTAGATAACATGCATAGAGAATCCAATTAACACACTTGGTTCATAAAACAAGTTTATAATCCTGGGTTGTACAAGGTGGTCTAGTTTGGGGAGAAGAGTACTAGGTTAGCAATCTAATAACTGCATTCTTATTTTACTCTGCCATGGACTCTTATGAGCCTATTTTCTTACCCTTTGACAAAGAAGTTCAGGCTAATTGACCTCCTAGCTTCCAACCAGCTCTAAAGTTGTATGCTTATTTTAAATTAAAAATGATAAATTCTTACTGTAGGAAGAATGAATAATATAATCCTTGAGATGTTTCTGTACTCGAGAATGCTTTTCTATTGAATTCATCATTTGTCATGTAAAAGTGTGTAGATCATTTTTCCTTAGCACAGAATGGAAATTATACAAATTAGTTATGAAGAAAGTGAAACATATGCAGAGATATACACACTAACCAAAGGTACATTAGACATTTTTCTTTAGTGGTGGCAAAAGCAGAGAAATTTTAAGGAGTTAAAAATGAATGTGTATCTTGCTCGTTCGTAAAAAAATAATGATGAATTCAAAACATGGATATACAGGAATTTTATGAAGCTCTCAACTATTGACCTACTTAAAATTTATAGACCACTTTAGTACTAATACATCCCACAAAAGCACCAGAAAACCGAGTAGATAAATTAATTAAAAGAAAAATCAACAAAATCTATTATAGCTAATCATTCTCCTCAAAGTCTTTTATAGTATAAAGGCATAATGGTCTTTTGCTTTTTCATCTGATTTCTTTTGGTTTGGGCCCTCAAGATTAGTAGTTCTGGGTAGTAGTTCTGAAGTAAGTAGGAGTTCTGTATAGTAGTTCTGAAGTAAGTAGGAGTTGCAGAATTTCGGTTAATTAAATTTACTTGCTAACCATCAATTGAAACATATAGTAGCCTATACAAATTAGTACTTTAAAAATTTTGGCACCAAAACTTTTGATTTTCGTCCTAAGAGCAGAGAGATCAGCAAAGAGCTCTGACAACCTGGCCCTGAATCCTTCCGCTTGGCCTGGGTAAAGTTTTAGTGGATAAGAAGCTGAAGGTCAGGAGCACTGTGAGTTCTGATACACTTCAGAAAAGGACACAGAGCCTGATTGGCAGGTTGCCAGGGCCAAACACTGTGAAAGCACAGAGCACAGCTTGCAGAGTGCTGGAAAGGGACCATATGAGGAAGTTTGAGAGACGTGCCTCAAAGTTGAGTTGAGCTAAATGTTCTGGTCAGGGAAAGGTCAGAGTCTGGGCAAGTGCAGGAACAGCAGGGCCATGCCAACTCAGATGCCAAACATCAAGGCCATTCAACTGTTGGATTCCATTTGTTTTTAATTATCAGTATACCGAAGGGACTTGTATTTCTTGTAAATAAGGATGACAAACAAACTAAGCTCTAGCAGGTGCAACGAGCTATTTTATCCTGAGCTAAAACTGTCCTAGCTAAGATGTAACCTGCCAAACATATCTGGTGACAATAAAAGGTACTTTTTTCTTATATATATGAAAAATTTTGGCCGTGGGTTCTAAGCCAAGAGATGTATAAGAAAATGCGTTTGTCGTAGCAATTATTATTTTTTTTTAGAGTGACTATTAACACAATTATTGATGGTTACATTGTTTTGATGAAAGAAATTTAAAAACTTGGTATTTGAACTCAGTCTTGCCAAAGTTTGAAGTTTCCATCCAAGAAGCTTTAGTGGCTCTCTGCCATTTTGAGTAGTTCCCCTAGAGCACATGGGTCCAGCTGCTTCATGAAACAGGATTACAGTGCCATTTCTGAGGGGGATAATGAAATTCCAGCATACAGAACTGTGTCTGTAAATCAAAATTTCGAGTGAGGAACCAGATTTTCCCCCAGGGTAACAGGAAAGAGGCATTAATATGCTAATTAGAGTTTGAATTCAATCCCCTTGCTCTTCTAATTTTGTATTAATTCTTCCATTTACTCCCATGCACTCATCAACCAGAAAATCCTTTAGCAGAGTGGACAACCAGCTGTTCAAGGTGGGCAAGGTCTGGTCCTTCACTGAGGCAGAGACACAGATTAGGTGTTCTCTTGGGGGTTTTGCCATTCGGAGTTCCAAAAATACAGCTTATCTCACGCAAACTGGGTTTCCTCTGGAGAAACTTTAAAAGAGGCTTTCTTTTTGCCAAGATTTTCTTTTTGGTTTTTAGCTTAATTAATAGTGATCCAAAGGAACCAAAATAAGCTACTTGTGGTCATGTATGAATACTGATGTCTTCTCCTTATTTTGTCAGATATTTATATTGAATTTAGTACCTCAGAAACACCTAAAAGAATCATTGATTGTAGAAAGCAAAAAAGATTTTCTATGGTAATTTTTGTTTGTTTGTTTCTCACTGAGTTTTAACTATTTAAGAAAGTTTAACTCGTAAAAATTTTTAATGATTGGAAGCAAACTGTGTTTATTCTATCTATACCACATCATCAATAAATAGAATTGCACTGGAAGATAAATATAACTCATAATGTTTTAGAATTTTGCTTATTCACAAGTATCTATTAAGAGTCCAGTACGTGACAGACACTATATAATGAGCCATAGATGTAAAAATAAAATAATACAGTATAGTATCTAAAGAAATTTCACTTACTAGGTAGCCAGATACATTAACAATTGCAGTTTTATTATTTAATTGCTAAAATAGAATTATGAGCATTATGCGGTTGGTATATGAAATATGTAGAGATTAAAGAACATTTTATAGAGGTGAAGGCATTTGAGGTAAGATGGAGAAAGAGTGCAGGGAAAAGAAGAATTGTGGGTGTAGAAATTCTAGATGGAAGATATGATGGGCAGAAATGCAAAGGCCTTAACAGGGCACATGGCGTGCTTGTGAGCTCCAAGCATTCTGATATAAGGAGAATGTAAAGTTCAAGGGGGAATTCCTAGTAGGTAAGATTGGGTTGACAAGCCATTGTCAGATCACTGGAACAATAAAATATTTTTATATTTGATATACCACCTACTCTTTGACAGACACTGTGCTAAGCAAAGAGGGAGATACTATTTATAAAAGGTCAACGGTATATCAGATATTCATATTATAAAGGTTATTCTGAGAGAAAAACCTAAATATATAGGTTCAAGAGAATAGTCAGAATATTATCATAATAATATGTGTAATAATAAACTACCCTAGAAGGGCATCCTACTTCAACTTCTGAAATTATTTTTTTCCCCCTTTCACCTTCCCACTCACTTACTAGGTTAATTTCTTCTCATCTTTCATATCCTTAAATGTCACTTCTACCAAGGGGCCTTCCTCAAACACACAGTCTAGATTAGGTCTCATTGTATATATTGACATGCTACCGGGAATATTTTCTTCACAGCAATTATATTAACAGCAATTAACTATCTTTGTAATTATTTGTTTAGCATCTATCGTCTACTAGCTCACAGATATCATGTTGACAGGAATGGAGTCTGTCTTTTCTAGCAGGGTCTTTAGCACTTGGCAGGTGCTCTTTCTATATCTTTGTGTAAATAAATGATAGGCAGGGAATGTAGTATTGGATAAAAGAAGATGAGTAAGAGGAATATTAAACAGATATGATTGAAAGAGCTTGATGGATTAAAAAAATGGAAAATAAAAGATAAATCCTAAATGAGTCTTGTGTTTCTAGCTTAGATAATTGGAGGTGCCATTAATAAGAGTTATGACTAAATTGTAGGATAAGATTAGGACTTAACTTGGAGCACTGTTATATTACTTTATTGGATCACAGCTCATATTAAATTAAATTTTGTTTTCTTTGAAAAGAGTTGGTATCATCCTAGTCTCAGTCTTCTATATTTTCAAAAACTTTTATTGTAGATTATTTCTGTAGAAGATTAACATACTATTAAGATGGATTATTTTTTGCTTCATATTCAGAATACTATCTTCTATATTTTTGGTCTCATATTTTTGGCTCTTCTCCAGTATTGAGATGGGCTACTTTGGCATTTAGCATGATACATTTTTAAAATTTTCCGTTTAATTCAGTTGAAGTTAAAGATTTGGAAAAGTTGGATATTCTTTGCAATTAGAAATGGTTTTAGTACGAATTTGTGCTTAGATATGAAATCAAAATAGAAATAAATAAATCTACAATTATTTTAATGTTTAAACCTCTAACTATGTAAAATCTCATGTCAGTTAAAGAAAAATTTCCAAAGGCAGCAAATAAGTTTTTTACATCAAAGATTGACATGTAATCATCGCATCCTTCATTCTGCTTATTTAAATAAAAAGTATTGTCTATTTTTTTTCTAGTTACACAAAGAGAAAAAGAAAAAGACAAAATAAAAGAAAAAGAAAAACCTGAGAAGAAAGGTATGCTGTTTTTCTTATTGCTGTTTTTACACATTGGTCTCTCTCTCCATTTGACCTCCCCTATACATCAAATTTTAGATGACCCTAAATTTATATTTTTAATTATATTATAATTTCCTTAGAATTTAATCTGAAAAGAGTAATTTCTGGGTTGAAGGAAATAAAATACTTAAGACTCTTCAACTCTATTACCAATTTACTTTTTGAAAAGTTGAGTCAATTTTTCCCCTGGCAGTTTTGAGACTGACTGCCTTAGCTATCAGTGAGGACGCTATTCAGAAAATATTTGCCAGTTTGATAGGTAAGAAAGCATACTTCATTATTTAACTTGCATCTTTTACCTATTAAACTGGATTTTAAAATGTTATTTAATTTTTACTTGTTTAGAATGAGCAACGCAAACTTATTATTTAATAGATAAAGATGCACTGTGAAAAGCTTCCTCCTGCCTTGCGCCCACTTCCAGGTTCCCAATCCATCTTACCTATGCGTACACACACTAAACTACTTTTATGAGTTTTATATGTATCTTTCAGGGCTTCATTATGAATTTATATGATAGTATAGATTGTTGTTTCTACCAATTTTTTATACAAAATTTAGCATGTCCTATATTCTGGCTTTTATAATTTGATGATATGTCCTAGAGATCTTTCCATATCGGTAAATAGATATTTTCCTCATTCTCTTAAAAAAAAAATTGAATTTAATGCAGATATTTTCTTTCACTTTATCTTTTAAGTGCTTCTTATTTGTAGATTGAAGGATTTAAGTACGAGTTTTAGCCATGTATATTTCTCGTGTAACTGTTAATGCTTATTACACATTTTTCCTGATGATATGTGTGCATGTCATTTGGGTATATATTCTTGATCTGTCACTTTTAAAAATATTTTTCTCAGTTTCGGAGTTAATGTTAGAGTTTCTGTTCATGTGAATAGACACGTGTAAGTGCGTGTGTGTGTATTTGTGTATGTGTTTAGATTCTTGAATTTTTATGTGATTAGATACATTGATATTTTCTTTTGATATTTATGCTTTTAAATCTTTATGCAAAGATTAAATCAATAGTTACTAATATTTTCCTCAAGTTTTAAAAATTAGTTTTGTATTTTACATTTAAATTTAATTCATCAAAAATCCATTTTAATGTGTGATGTGAAATAAAATTCTGATTTTATTTTTGGCTCTTGTTTAGGAGTGGATTATGTGTTAGATTTCAGTTGATTTATGTGTTCACAATATGCATAGCCTCCTCAGTTATCTTGCTTTGTGAAACATTTTACTTAGCTAGAATGTATTATGGTATTTAGAAATTGGGTCAGTAGAAATATGCTTCAATTTTTCTTTATTATATACTCACAATTGAAAATTTGAGTTAAATAATTGTTATTTTATTAATGTTTACTTAGTGATAATATTCATGAATTTTAATACAGCTATCTTCTTTATTCTAGAAACAAGTGTCTATTTCCCATCTGCTATTGAGTTATACAGAATTGTTAGAATTCTGACTAACAAATAATTTTATATTTCTTATAGTTTTTTTCAACCTTCACAGTGGCTAAAAAAAGAATTGTTAAAAAAATAATTAAGAATGTGTTGCCTTTTATTTATTTATTTATTTATTTATTTTTAAAAATTAAGTTTATCAAAGTAGCATCGGTTAATACAATTATATAATTTTCAGGTATACATTATAATTTGACATCTGTATATTCTTTGGGTGTGTGTTAACCACCCAAAGTCCAGTTTCTCTCAGCTACCATATATTTGATTCTCTTTACCCACTTCACCCTCCCCCTACCTCCTATATTTGATCCCCTTTAACCGTCTATCTCCTCCCTCTGGTAACCACTGGAAACTACTATCTTCTGGTAACCACTAGTCTCTGTTTGTTTGTCCTGTTCATTTGTTGCTTTTAGGTTTATATCCCACATATAAGTGATATCATGTGATTTTCAACTTTGTCTGGCTTATTTTGCTTAGCATGATTATCTCGAAGACCATCCATGTTATCGCAAATGACAGTATTTCATCTCTTCTTATGGCTGAGTGATATTCCGTTGTTTATATGTACCAAAGCTTCTTTAGCGAATCATCTATTGTAGGACACTTCGGTTGCTTCCATGTCCTGGCCACTGTGAATAATGTTGCTATGAATATTGCTGTGCAGATATCTTTTCAGATATGAATTTTCAAGTCTTTGGGGTAAATATCCAGTAGAGGGATTGCGGATCATATGGTAGATCAATTCTTAGTTTTTTGAGAAACCTCTATACAGTTTTCCATAGTGGCTATACCTATTTGCAGTCCCAGCAGCAGTGTATGAGGGTTCCTTTGTCTCTGCATTCTCTCCACATTTGTTAATATTTGTCCTGTTGATAACAGCTATTCTAACAGGTGTGAGGTGATATCTCATTGTGGTTTTGATTCGCATTTCCCTAATAGCTAGCGATGTTGAGCATCTTTTCATATATTTGTTGGCCATTTGTATGTCCTCTAGGGAGAAGTGTCTGTTCAGGTCCTCTGCCCATTTTTTCATTGGATCACTTGTTTTTTTTGTTGTTATTGAGTTGTATGAATTCTTCGTATATTTTGGCTATTAGGCCCTTATTGGAGGCGTTGCTTGCAAATATATTTTCCCATTCTGATGGTTTTCTCTTTATCTTGTTGATGATTTCTTTTGGTGAGCAGAAGCTTTTTAGTTTGATGTAGTCCTATTCACTTATTTTTGCTTTTACTTCCCTTGCCTTTGAGGTCAATTTCATAGAATCCAAGGTCTTTGAGTTTAGTTCTTATGTTTTCTTCTATGCATTTTATTATTTCAGGTCTTATATTCAGGTCCTTAATCCATTTTGAGTTAATTTCGGCGTATGATAATAGACAACAGTCTGATTTCATTCTTTTGCAGGTGGCTTTCTAGTTTTCCCAGCCCCATTTATTAACGAGGCTTTCCTTTTTCCACTGTATGTTTCAGGTTGCTTTGTCAAAAATTATTTGCCCATATGAATATGGGTTTACTTCTGGACTTTTGATTCTGTTCCACTTGTCTGTGTGTCTGCTTTGCCGCCAATGCTATGCTGTTTTGATTACTATCGCTTTGTAGTATAATTTGAAGTCGAGCAGAGTGGTGCCTCCAGCCTCGTTCTTTTTTCTTAGGATGGCTTTAGCAATTTGGGATCTTTTGTGCTTCCATACAAATCTGATGATTTTTTGTTCCATTTCTTTTAAAAATGCCAATGGCATTTTGATGGGGATTGCATTAAATCTGTATAATGCTTTAGGTAATATGGTCATTTTAACTATACTGATTCTTCCAATCCAAGAACATGGAATAGCTTTCCATTTGTTTGTATCTTTTTTGATTTCTTTTAATAGGGTCTTGTAGTTTTCATTATGTAGGTCCTTCATATGTTTCGTTAGATTTATTCTTAGGTATTTTATTCTTTTTGTTCCAATTCCAAAAGAAATTATTTTTTCCACTTCTTTTTCTGACACTTCATAGGAACGCTATGGATTTTTGAGTGTTGATTTTGTATCCAGAGATTTTACTGTATTTGCTTATTGTTTCTAATAGTGTTCTTATGGAGTCTTTAGGGTTTTCTATATAGAGAATCATGTCATCCACAAAAAATGACAGTTTTACTTCTTCATTTCTTATTTGGGTGCCTTTTATATCTTTTTCTTATCGAATTGCACTCACTAGGTCCTTCAATGTTATACTGAATAGCAGTGGTGATACTGGACAGCCTTGCCTTGTTCCTGATCTTAGAAGAAAGGTTTTTTGTTTTTCATCATTAAGTATAATGTTGGCTGAGGGTTTGTCATATATGGACTTTATTATGTTAAGGTACTTTCCTTCTCTACTGATTTTGTTAAGTGTTTTGATCATAAATTGGTGCTGTATCTTATCAAAGGCTTTTTCTGCGTCTACTGATATGATCATATTATTCTTATTTTTTACATTTGTTTACGTAGTGTATCACTAGAATCGATTTGCACATGTTGAACCATCCCTGTGTCTCTAGGATGAAGCCCATGTGATCATGGTGTATAATTTTTTTAATATGTTGCTGTATTTGGTTCATTAGCATCTTATTTAGAATTTTTGCATCTGTGTTCATGAGAGATATTGGTCTGTAGTTTTCTTTTTTTTGTGTTATCTTTACCAGGTTTTGGTATCAGAGTAATATTGGCCTCATAAAATGAGTTGAGAAGTATTGCCTTCTCTTTGATTTTTTTGGAAAAGTTTGAGGAGAATACGTATTAAATCTTCTTTGAATGTTTGGTAGAATTCACTGGTGAAGCCATCTGGTCCTGGACTTTTACTTTTTGGTAGGTTTTTGATGATTGTTTCAACTTCCATACTGCTGATCATTCAATTTAGATTTGCCAGATCTTCTTGATTCAGTCTAGGAAGGTCGTATTTTTCTAAGTACTGGTCAATTTCTTCTAGGTTATCAAATTTACTGTTATATACTTTTTTGTAGTATTCTTGCATGATCCTTTGTATTTCTGTGATGTCAGCCGTAATTTCCCCTCTTTCATCCCTGATTTTGTTTGTGTCCTTTCTCTTTTTTCTTAGTAAGTCTAGCCAGAGGTTTGTCAATTTTATTAAACTTCTCAAAGAACCAGCTCTTGGTTACATTTATTTTTTTCTATTTTGTTGTTGTTGGTGTTGTTTTCAATTTCATTTAGTTCTGCTTTAATTTTGATGATTTCTTTCCTTCCGCTAACTTTAGGTCTTATTTGTTCTTCCTTTTCTAGTTTTTTTAAGATGAAGCTTTAGGTTGTTTATTTGAGCTTGTTCTTGTTTTTGGAGGTAGATCTGTAATGATTTGAACTTTCCTTTTATGACTGCTTTTGCCGTGTCCCAAATTTTGATATGTTGTACTGTCATTATAATTTGTTTCTATGTATTTCTTGATCTCTTTTTTTATTTCTGCTCTGACCTAGTTATTGTTCAGTAGCATGTTGTTTAATCTCCATGTATTTGTGGTTCTTCCTGATTTCTTTCTGCAGTTGATCTCTAGTTTCAAGGCATTATGATCAGAGAACATGATTGGTATGATTTCAATCCTATTATATTTGTTGAGGCTATTTCTATGTCCCAGTATGTATTCAATTCTTGAGAATGTTCTATGTGCACTAGAGAAGAATGTATAAGCAGCTGTTTTGGGATGGAAGGCTCTGAAAATGTCAATTATGTTGAGTTGGTCTAATGTGTCATTTAAGGATGTTATGTCCTTATTGATTTTCTGTTTAGATGATCTGTGGGGTATTTAGGTCCCCTAATGTAATAGTGTTTTGGTCTGATTCTCCCTTTAGTTCTCTTAGTACTTGCTTTACATTTACAAATGGGGCTCCCTAATTGAGGGTACAGATATTAATATGTGTTATGTCTTCTTGGTGCATGATTCTCTTTATCATTATGAAGTGTCCCTCAGTATCTTTCTTTACCTTTTTTATTTTGAAGTCTATTTTGTCCAATATTAGTACCACTACTTCTACTTTTATCTGAATGCCATTTGCTTGAAATATCATTTTCCATCCTTTCATTTTGAGTCTATGAGGCTTGCATCATCTCTACAAGATTTAGGGGAAACCATTTATAGACTGTATATATTTTTTTACTATATTACATGAATTATCTCACTTGATTTATGTTTTATTAAATTTATTGAATAACATTGCTTAACAAGACTATATGAATTTCAAATGTACATTTCTATAATATAACATCTGTATACTGCATTGTGTGCTCACCACCCAAAGTCTAGTTTCCTTCCATCACCATATATTTGATCCCCTTTACCCTCTTTAACCTCCACTCATCCTCCTTCTATCTCTGGTAGCCACCATACTGTTGTCTGTGTCAGTGAGTTTGTTTGTTTGTTTGTGCATCACATCTTCTTTATCCAATCATCCATCGAAGGACACTTGGATTGTTTCCATATTTTGGCTACCACGAATAATACTGCAATGAACACAGGGGTACATATATCTTTAAGAATAAATGTTTTCAAATATTTTAGGTAGATACCCAGCAGAGGGATTACTGGGTCATATGGTAGTTCTATTCTTAATTTTTCGAGAAACCTCCGTACTGTATTCCATAGTGACTGTACCAATTTACATTCCCAATAGCAATTTGAGGGTTCCTTTTCCTCCACATCCTCTTCAACACTTATTTTCTTGTCTTGTTGATAATAGACATTCTAACAGGTATGAGGTGGTATCTTGTTGTGGTTTTGATTTGCGTTTCCCTTATATCTAGTGAAGTTGAGCATCTTTTCATATATCTGTTGGTTATTTGTATGCCTTCTTGGGAAAAGTATCTGTTCAGTTCCTCTGTCCATTTTTTAATTGGATTGTTTGTTTGTTTTTTTTTATTGTTGAGTTGTATAAGTTCTTTATATATTTTGGGTATTAGCCCCTTATTGGAAGTATGGTTTGCAAATATCATAGACTGCATTTTAAAAGAACAGTTTTTAAGCACTTATTTTAAGGATATTTCTCTCTTTTTATAATATAAGTAGAGCTTATAGGCATTATTATTCTATTCTTGGAGAAATGGAAAGAATTGAGACTCCAACTTTTTAGTCTAAGAATTTGGTTCTTTTCTTTACCCAAATATTTAATTAAATTGATATAATTTAATTTTCTAAAATTTTTTATTTTCATTCTTTTTCTTTAGGAAATAGCATATAAATGTTGAAAAATATATGCTGATTTGGGAAACTATCAAAAAATAAACTGGTTGTCAAAATATCGCTGGCATGTAGGGCATTTAGTAAGTAGAGATCAGAGAGGCTAAGCATTTTGTCAATACATAAGACAATCACATATAGTGAGACCCACTACACAATTGTGTCTTTGATAAGAAATATTGTGTTTAATCAAAGCTCTAGTCATGATTTAATTGTTTCTTTTTATTAATCCTAGAGAGATAAAATGATATATCTTTCAACAAATTCTTATAAAATTCTTTTCCCTCAGTTTGTCTTTTTTGAAAACCCATATCATTCTATCTGGAATAATGACTTTAAAAAGAAGGGTGAGATTAGCATTCGAAATGCTTTCTAAGTCTCAATGTCAAGTCTTTAAAATTGGACTCTATTCAGTTATTATTATATTGGTAAATCTTTATTATTGAATTAAGCTCATTAATGCCATCAATCTTCAAAATAGTTCATGATTTTTGTGGCTATAAACCTGAGATAAAGAGAAAGCTTTGTCTTGGAATCTATTAATAGGATGTACTAATATAAAATTTTCTGTTTAAGCAACTCACAAGGAAAAAATGGAGAAAAAAGAAAAAACAGAAACAAAGACAGTGGCAAAAGGTAACTTTTCTCTTTATTATTTTCATAAGTAAATTCTTTTTCTGTTCAAATTTACATTTTTGGTAACAGCTAGATGATTATAAGCATTTAGTATTTCTTTTATGTGAGAAGTTAATTTGGCTTTACAATTAAAATTTAATATCCAAAGAATAATAAAACTGAATACTTAAAATAATAGAGCACCTCAAAATTTGAGAGGAAAATGAAGGGCTTTTTCATATGTGGTAGGCAGAGTTTTGTCCCCCATGACTTTCATCCCTTGGTGTCATCCCAGTGGCTGTTACATCACATACCAAAAAAGTTTGCAGAAGTAGTTAAGATTAATCTAAATTACAGAGATTATTCTGGATCATCCAGGTGGGCTCCGTATAATCTCATGAAACTTTAAATGCATAGTAATGAGACAAAAAAGTGTGAGGAGAAATTTCCCCCCATTGATGGCTTGAAAATTGAGGAGGGCACATGGAAAGTATGAGAAAAATTTTGCAAACGCTTTGAATACGTGTGGAAGCCCACTGTTCGTCAGAGCTTGCAGTAGGAAATGCAGCCCTGTTGACGTCTTGGTTTTAGCCTTGTCAACCCTATATAGAGAATGTGGTTGAGTCACATCGTGCCAAGACTTTTGAACTGTGGAAACTAGGAGATATTAAATGAATGCTGTTTTAAGAAGCTGAGCTTTTGGTAATTTGTTGCTACATCAATAGGAAGCTATCACAACATTTCTGGTTTACAACTTTTGACCAGTGTTACACCTTGAGTTTGATTTTGGAAGACTCAATTCAGGATTTCTTTTTTTCTTCAAAAAGAAAAGGTAATGCATACACCTCGATCAATATTTTAAGCCATCAAAGACCTAAAGTGTCTTAATAATACACCAAAAAAAAAAGTAGTAAATCAATTTGAATATCAATGTAATGTTTTGTATTTTGGAGGATTATGTGAATCAACTTGTATTGTTCTAATTTTGTCTACCAATTGGTTGATGTTAGAAAGATATGGATTCTAATTGATAGTTCAATCTTAACTACTAAATTTAAATTTCCTCATATTTTAAATATAGGTTTATGAGATCAGTATATTTTAGAATTTTCAATCTAGTATTTTCAAGGGACTAATCATTTAGATAAAAATTGGAATCTATTTTCAAATTTCAATGTGTTTATACAATGTAAAATAATTAAATATTTGAGGCAGATGTATCTTTTACTAAATTTTTCAGTGAGATAACAAAATATCATTTTATTGAACTAAAGATGAATGAATTGTAAATTGAGACTTTGTTTCTAAAAGGTAGCATTAATTTAGTCTCAAGATGAAATTTATAAACTAAATAAGTTTTTTATTCTATTTAGTTCTTTTCTATTTGACAAATTTGAATAAAAATAAATTTACATAAATTTATATATATAAAATTATATATAATTACATACATATATAATTAGATATACATATTATTAGATAAACATATGAACATTTGTGTGTGTGTATGTATATATACATATATAGCCTTAAAACTAGTAGGGATATTAGAAGGGATCATCCCAGCTAATTACCTAACTTAACAGATGAAGAAACTGACCTCCAGGGAGAGAAAATTTAGCGAGATCATATAACTAGTATGTAATTGCATTAAGACAAAACTCCTAAGTGAACTAAGTATAAATCAAGTATTCTTTCCAAAAATGAATAAATTATTTCAACAAATATTTAGTTAATATTGTATTATTTATTGTTATGTAAAATATTAGCACGAATTTTTAAGCTAAAGTCAACACACCTATATTATCTCACAGTTTCTGTGGGCCAAGAATCTGGGTATGGCTTAGATCAGCCCTCTGCTTCACAATGTTACACAAGACTGCAGTCAATATATTAGACAGGACTGCAGTCCCAACTTAAGGCTTAACTGGGGAAGGATCATTTCCTACTTCATTTACTTAATCATTGGCAAAATTCAGTTCTTCAAGGCCTGTTGACTGAGGGCCTCACCTCTTTCTGGTTGTTATCAAGAGACCTTTTTCAGTTCTTTGCCACATGGGTCTCATTAATATGATAGTTAGCTTTGTCATACCTAGCAAGAAAAATCAGCTAGTAAGAGAGAAATAACAATCTTATGTAGACTGGTCATTGAAGTTACATATTATTGGTTAGCAGCAAATTTCTAAGCCAGTTTGTTTTCAAATGGAGAAAATATGAATACCAGGAGGTGGGGATCATTGGGGCCATCTTAAATCACCCTGGCCTGCCATAAATCACAAGTACTTTATTTATATACTTATATTCTTATGAGATCATAGATATAAACAAACATGTATGTGTATATGTGTATACATGTAAATGTATGTGTATATATGCATGTGTATATATATACACACACTGATATATAATTTTTATTTTTATTTTTATTTTATATATATGTATATATATACACACACATTGTTGGAAATGTGAGAAATGCATAGGAAATACTCTTTGTATAATGGGCAATTTTGGAGAAAACAGATTAAGATTAAAATGTCACATTATAGAATGTAACATTTAAATTGGAAACAAAGATAACCTATCATATTTGTAAGGTTTGATCAGTTAAAGCAGAATCACTATCTGCAGACCTTTGATTCCCAGAGACACTCTCATGGAATACAATATGTTCCTTGCTCTGTTTCAAGCACAGCCTGGCCAAGAGCAACAGGCTGAACCACCTCAGGACTTCCTACTGGGGAAAAATGGGCCTCATGTGTAGGATCTCATCTCCACTGTGAAAACTAGCCTGTTTCATTAAAAATAACAAAGACAGGGAAAAAGAAGAAAAAGAGAATGATAGAAATAAAAAAGCATGATGTAAGCCAAGTTTGGGCCAGGCTGTCTAACAGACCCAGAAATAACAACATTCAGTTACCTGTGAGTTTGATGAAGTAAGGTCGCTTACTGTTTTGATCACTTTCAGAAATCTTTCTACTGTTTTCACTCATCTGCATATATTTATATCTCCCTTCATGTGTTGTAAAATATATTTTTGGTATCATCCTCAGAGGTTATTAATAATATCACACGAATTAGTTTAATGGGGAAAAGGGTCAAGCATAATGGTTCTATTGCTTTTACTCTTGACTCATTAGTTGCACCACCTTTGGCAAATGGTTTTTTGATTCCTAGAGCTCTCATTTGTAAAATAGTAATTCCTGCTATACATCAAACTGTGTATAAGTTCTAGGGTAACTCCAAAGAGTTCTAGGAATGTCGTGTATGTGAATATTAATAATTTATATCAATATTAAACATTTCTATGTATTTTTTTCCAAAAACAAAATTCTTTTGCTCACATTATTTTACTTACTTTCACAGCTTCCATAAAGGAAGAGACAGTTACAGTAGTATTATGTTTTTAATGCAGGGAAACTAAAGCACAGAGAAGTCAAGCAGTTGGCAGTTCCTTAATGAATGAGAGTTGAAATTTGTTATGTCTTAACACCAAAAATATACAGTATGTTATTATGTTTATTGAGTAATGTGGTTTCCCTGCTTTGGCAAACAACATTTCGATTCTGGTACAGTCACTTATGGGTAATGTTATTTGCAAAATTAGATCAAATTTGCTGATATCATTCTTTTGATTAGACCATTCTGTTTTACATTTGCTAAAGTCATGAATTAAATGTCTTCCTTTTTGCTTTTTTGTTCCTTAATGAACTCCTAAGTCTAAATATCACTTAAATTATTTTTGAGAAAAATCAAGAAGATTATTTTGGCAAGTAACTTAAGAACACTAACCCATTTTGACAGAAATAAATAGACATTGGGTGTTGCTTTAGTTTCATGTTATTGTTCATATCATTGTTGAGTTCTCATTCATTTTTTTATTTTTTATTATTTTTATTTATTTATTATTTTTTTAGGTGAGGCAGTCCTCGGTTGACCTCACAGATTGCAAGGACTTTGTCAGCTTACATTCCCTTATTTTTTTTATTTTTTATTATTTCCTAGGTGGTCTCCCATCCAAATACTAACCAGGCCTGACCCTGCTTAGCTTCCAAGATCAGACGGGATCAGGCTTGTTCAGGGTGGCATGATTGTAGACTCATTTTTGTTTTTAATGTAAGGTAAAGTTATTTATTTCAAAGAGAAAGATCACTGACAAATGTCTAAAATTGGTAGGGAATATTTTGTTACTTTTATACTCAAAACCATTGATAAAAATGAGTTTGTTTTAGATGTGATCTTGTCTTTAAGAAAATGATCTTTGTTCCTGTACAAATTATAATGGCATTAAAAGTAGATCTGAATTTCTCATATCTTTAATTTTACAGTATCAATCTAAAGTTAAATCGACTGCTACTGACAAGGAATGGATAAGGTGTCATTTAGGGTAACTAAATTAAGAATTTCACACACAAAAAAGGTATAAACAAAAAACTAGTTGGCAAATATTCCAAGTTTTGTCAAGTTTATTTCTCAACACATATTTACATATGCAATCTATAACACTATATTATATACATGATCGGAATATATTAAAATATTTACTGTTTTCACTCCTGGATCAAAATTGCTAATTTAGTAAACATTTATTCTGCGTTTCCTCTGAAAAAAGCACTGTGTTAGACATTATGATGCTGCAAAAATAAATATAGATTTCTATTCTCAAATTGCTTTCAGTTTGTAGGGAAGACACATGTGATCAACCATCTGTAATAAAAGATATATTACAAGGAATAACATATATACTTTAATAAAAGTTGAGGCAAATGGAAGCTCAGGTGAACAAATGGTTAATTCCAATGACAGAGTCATTAGTTGCATATAAATTGAACAGACAAAAAATTTATATATGTGGAAAACATGAAAAATATAGAGAGTGATACCTGGCAATGTTTGACATGTGGAAAATACATGCAATATATATATATATATTTTTAAAAAACTAGTTTAGCGGAGGAAGAAATTTTTAGAAAGATGCTGTGCGAGGAGAGATAGGATGGAACCACATGTGTTTAAATGCTGTACTAAGCTTTCTTCAGTAAGGGATATTATTCTGCTGATCTTTAGAGCTCCAGAAACTAGCAAGTCCAGGCCATGGTAGGCTCTGTGGAAGATTTTGTTAGGCAAACATATATGAGTTATATATATCTGAGGTACTGTTGGCTATCTCAGTGGAACTTCCTCTCCAGACAAAACGTAATAAATATTTGGTGTGCAGTTCTGGAATAATATTGATTTAAAGTCATTTGCACAGAGCTGATGGCTTCAGTCACAGAAATGAGTCTGTAGTAAGAAAGAGTAGAAATCAGCAAAGGAGATTTAGAAATGGTTTAAAGAGTGTAGAATAAAATCCCCAATTGAATATTGTCACAGAAACCACAAAGATATTGCAAGTTTGTGGAGAAATTAGGTAATTTTTTATATGTGAATTTTATTTATGGTCAAGTAGCTTGGAAACAGTACATAGTATAATTTCTCTCCTTGAAGATTCTCAATACAATTCAGCTTTGAGAAATCCATATTAAAGAATCTGGTTTAACTTAGTGTTTTCATATTTATTTGATCTTAGGAATATCTCCCCTCCCACTAACACAGTATCAACATCTCCCTGCAAAGTTTCTGAGAAACAGTGCTTTGGGAGGTGGTGGTCCATTCAGTTGAATGCAGTACTGCAGATGATTCTGGTTTTGCAAGCATCAGGCATTATCATTTTTATTCTTTCTTTTACTTTTCACTGGATCTCACAATATTACCTTAACTTAGTTTTAAATCATTGCTTTATGTACTAAAATCAAGAAACTTGATTATAATATTTTCATCAAATTCTTCAAGTTAAGTGACAGTAAAGGCTAGCCATTACATTGGTAAATAACGTGAGAGAGTTCAACATTGTAGTAGG
The DNA here is from genome assembly GCF_902729225.1 of Pteropus medius. Lineage (NCBI taxonomy): Eukaryota > Metazoa > Chordata > Mammalia > Chiroptera > Pteropodidae > Pteropus > Pteropus medius. Next base: position 8,072,162 of record NW_024354503.1, on the reverse strand, counting down.
TTTACTGTGGCATCTGCTAATGTTGAGTGATCCCATAGAGTAAATAATGTCCATTATACAGTATCTATTATAAACAATTTCTATAAATGTATACTATATTATTATAGCTTTTTTAAATAATGAAAAATTCAGACTGATTAATTCACATTTCCAGTTCTCTCCCTCCAAATGCATATAATAGCAAATAAAAACTATGTTTGTATAGAAATATATATATATATATTAAAATTCATATGTATGTTTATATGTAATCTAACTTATAGCTTATATTCTTGTTTACCAGAATATATTTAAGGGCTTTAAAAGCGATTAGAATTATTATTTCTGATTTAAGATCGTCAAGAGCCAATAGTCAGTTTCTGCTCTTTTTGTTTTTTTGTCTCTTTAAAGTCAAATCATTGGGGACTGAATGTCTCTGAGTCATCCATTAATGGATTTTATTGTTTTATTTCTATCAGTCACAACCACTGTGAATAATTTTATATTTGCATCCCTAATAGTTATCTTTAAAAAAATACTGTGTTGATGGTTTAGTTTCTTGAATGACTTTTAAGATATTTCAGTTATGGAACACAATAATTCTATTCTTTCAAAAGGTTTCTTTTATTGGGCTTTTTGGTTTGGGCATTGACTTTCATCAAACATGCCTGTATATCCTGCATATATCAAATGCCTCATTCATGACATGCTAATTTCCTGACTACCTAAAAAATGATTGTTTTCATGTAAAAATTAAGAAAGAACCCAACTTGCAAGTAAGCTACTTTGTGGGTGTGTATGTGCGCTCTAACATGGCACTTTACAAACTGTATAAAAGTCAGATAATAGTATCTGTGTCAAAGATTTATCTCAGGGACACTCTTTTTCTATTTTTTTTTCTTTTCTCTTTCTTTTAAAATTGTTCTTAAAAACCAATGAAAGATTAAATGTTCTGTTGGTAAATAAACAAAAACAATTCAACTTTTCTTAAATCTATACAGAAGAGAAGAAAGCTAAGACCAAAGAAAAGACTGAAGAAAAGACTAAAAAGGAGGTGAAAAGTGGGAAACAGGAGAAGGTGAAGCAAATGACTGCAAAAGTAAAAGAAGTACAGAAAACATCATCTAAACCCAAAGAGAAGGATGAAAAAGAGACCGCAGCTGTGTCTAAACATGAACAGAAAGGTAAACATTCAGATGAGGCGCCTGGAGGTTCTAAGCGAATATTGGGCAAGAAGCAGATGCAATGAAATTAAAATCTGAAAAAGACTGAGATCAGACATCAAATGGGAGAAAAAGACTTGTATAAATAAATATACCTGGAAAGAAATACAGTAAATTGGGTATTAAAATTTATTTACAGAAATACTTAAATGTGTTCACATATCTAAAGATGCATTTTGAAGTATTTTTGAAAAGGAATTTGAGTTAATATTCATGGTTATTTAAAGGTTGGTGATAAATGTTGAATTCTCGAGCCATGAGATTTCTATTGAGGTAGAACAAAAATTATATGTGTTCTGCTTTGGAGAACAGCAGTCCAGGAAAAAGTGATAATACTCCAGGAGTGCTTTAAAGAGGGTGTATGTTCAAATCTTATAGAATAAATATCATAGAAACTATCTATACATTCCTGTTGCCTCTGTAAGAATGTATAATTTAGAATATACAGTGAGTTATTGAATTCAATTAATTCATTAGGCAGGAAGGTTTAGGGAAAAGAACCCTTAAGTTTCTTTGACAGCATCTATTGACTAAATGTATGACTTTAGAAAGCTCTGTATCTGACACATTGTGCTGATCTTCATTCAACAAGAGTGATGTCAAATTTACATCCCTACTTATAGAAATAGAGCATTTAAATGGAGGTGAAATAGAAATCTGAAATTTTTTATGGAAAGCTGCTATGTGAACATAAAAGGATAGAGTTTTAAGAGGGCCACTGAGGGCCTTATTGTCTCACATCTCTGTCCCTTGTTGAATCTTTTTTTTCCATAAGTACATTCCTGGCTCCAGGCTGCTACACAATCCTGACACTACTCATGCAGAATGTGGGATCTACTTTGTAAGGACTATTTCTATAAAGGTTTCTTGGGTGTGTTGCAAACAAAAGTTTTCTTTGCTCTGGTAGTTTTGAATAATTTTATTTAAAGACTAAAATTAAGAAATGTTTTTAGATTTTCATTAAAATATTTCAAAACTTTATTACTGAGTAAGCTATTTGAACAATGAAACTGAAAATAATTTTTCCATTATAAAATACAAGATATGAAATTTACCATCCACACTTTTTTTAGTCCTACATACAGGTGAGATTATATGGTATTTGTCTTTGCAATTAACTCTTGTTTTTATCTTAGAATTACTTTTTCCTCTGAATTCATAAGTAATGCTTTGATTTATATCAAAAAATAAAAATATACAAAATATCTATATTCTTAAATTGTATTTTAAAAAAGAAAGGAAGGCAAAAAAAGAAAGAAAAAACAATTTACTTTGCATTTTAGATTGCTCTTTAAAAAAGAAGAAAATCACATGAAATCAGCTGAAACATACCAAGCATATTTTTACTTTTTGTCCATAAATATAGTATGGAAAAATTCATGCCAGTTACATATGGGAGTATCAAAATTCTTATCTAGCTAAACTAATTAGAAACATGAGTATACTTTCTGATGTTCATTTTTAATATCTTCAGTTTCTTGGGTGCCTAATTTTATTGATGAAAACACATCATTAGAACATTTTCAAATGATATTTATTTTCTGGGTAACATATTGTATTTTATTTCTATCAGTAAAAAGATTTATTAAAGATAGCATTGTATTACCACTTCCACTTTCAATCTACTGTTTTCATTTCCACATGAAGAGCTATTTATCTATCAAAAAGACATTTAAATTTCATTGAAAGTTAGAAACAAAAACGCAAGTGATTTTATCAGTTAAATGAATATATTTGCTAAAATAAGTCTTTCTATTGAAAATAGCTACCATCAATTAAATAAATGTCATTAGGTAAGTAATCAAAATTTTCATGTAATACCTGGTCAGACACATAAATATGGCATTTTTAAAAATTAAGTAAAGGTTTAAGTGCATTCGTTTATAAAAACCTAATAACATGGATTTAACTAAACATGATAAGCAAAGATACAGTGTTTTTAAAATATTCTTTTTTTAAGGTGGCTTTTTTTTTTTTTTGAGACTCGTACTGATAATTTAATAAAATTGTTGAGTTAGTTCTTCTTTCAGCAAGAAAACATTTATTTGCTTAGCTTAAGTTAGGTCTAATGAATTTGAGTTATTCTTTTCATATAGATTTCTAAATTGTTCTTTTTAAATAAATAGGACCCACAGATCTTTTACTTACTGGAAACAGATTTTTACACGGAGCGCACACTTATTGGCAATTATTTAATTGATTTGTATACTTGCAAATATATTCATATGTGATTATTTTTAGTGTTGTATATATAAACAATATATTTCTACTTAAAGCATTGGGAATAAGATGCCTAAGTATGTACATGCCTATCATAAACTTATATACACTCTTATATATCACATAATCTAGTTTTTATGAACCAATCTTGATCTGTTTAGAGTAAAAAAGGATTGACGTGATTAGGCATTGCTCCTGATTTCCTGATGGCCTATGGCAAATCTGTGAAGTAAAGATCAAACCTCCACACTGCTATGCTCATTCTCTTCTTTTTTTCTTCTCTTTACTTTCTTTTCTCTCTTCCTTCCCTCCTTCCCTCCTTCCTTCCTTCCTTCCTTCCTTCCTTCCTTCCTTCCTTCCTTCCTTCTTCCTTCCTTCCTTCCTTCCTTCCTTCCTTCCTTCCTTCCTTCCTTCTTTCCTTCTTTCCTTCTTTTCTTATTTAACAACTATCTAAATACATGTGGCAGACAGAGAGAGTAGAGCTGATGTGAATCTGATATAGGAACACTGACCACATGTGACCAGTCCTCATTAGAGTTTTTAAAAATTTCCTTTCTGTTGACATTCTGCACCCAGAATGCATTTTCTCTCAGCTGCCACTCCACAGGGAACAATCACAAGACAACAGCTGAATGCCATCCATCATCGTTCCCGGAGAATCATGAAGGAGAGAAATGAACAGCGTGTGTTATTACTAGAAGGATTTCATTTGGAAAAAGAAATACTAAGAAGTAGTGACCAAATATTAAATTACCTTAAGTGGATTATTATTGCCCAACTTTTAGTTAGGATGATGGAACAGTTGGATTTTCTCTAGGGAAAATTTTCTATTTCAATATTTGAGTTATGTTTTAAACACATTTTTATAAAATAAATCTACCAATCAAGAAAGCTTGGTTTTGCTTCATCCTTAGACAGGTGAAGCAAATACAATGGAGACTGCTCAAAATATACTGGCCTAGAATTCTTATACCTTGTTAAATTCAATACCAAGGACAGGTGGAAATGGGCATCCTAATTTAAAATATTGAAAATTTCTAATTTAAAATATTTTTAAAATGTTGTTATCTTCTTCCTATTGGTATGTTGGTTCCATTAGAATGCAAGATTTAGCATCATTTAAATATAACAGAAACCTCCTAAGTATTGTAACCCAAATAATTTTCTAGATTAAAACAAATAAACATTCTTTGAATTCCTAAGAGATTTTTAAAATTTGGAAGCTCATAGAACTATATGTGCATTAATTAAATGAATGACTCTTGGATCCAGAAAATATTGGTATAACAAATATAAGTTTTATAACAAATATAAGTAACAAGTTTTATTTCGGTAATAATTTAACAAATTGGCTAGTTTCATTATGCAGTTAACATTCAGTTAAAGGAAAAACTTTGAAGTATGAAGATTTTAGCTATTCCAATATTTTATTCCACATGTTATATATATAAACATCCCATTACAACTCGAGATGGAAAACAATATTTCATTGTTGAGGGTTGTCCAAACCCTTCAAATTCCAAGTAGTCCCTGCATGCTAAGTTCTGACATACATACATTCTCCATTGCTGTTGCTGAAGGCTAAAGGGCCACTAAAAATAATTGTGAAAAAAAATTTTTTTTGAGGGATTTTAGATCAGTGATTCTGGAAGTGTGGCTTAATTAGAATTTTCTGAAGAGTTTATTAAAAATGCATATTCCTTTGGTCCAGACCCATGGAATTATAGTTATTTTAGGTGGTGGGGCCAGGAAATCTGTATTTTAAAAAATTCTCCATCTTTTTACCATTTAAATTGCGCTTTTAGAACTACTTTCGAATTGTAGAAATGACAGATCTAAAAAGAGTACAGTCACTTAAGCTACCAAACAAGGGAAAGGGATAATTTTAGGAAGTCTACAATTATCCTATCTTGCATTTGCTGTTTAAAGAAAATGTACTTTTTCCTTTTGCTTTATTTTAGAACCAAATTGCCCATTCTACAGTTCTGTTCAGGAAAACAGTTATGTCCAGAAAAGAGAAAATATCCTTTACTTTAATCTTACTTCACTTCTGTACCATAAGGTTTCTAGGTCTTGGGATCAGAAACTTCTGTTATTAATATCAGTCTGCCCAGGAACAAATAGTTGTCAGATTTCTGGACTAATCTGACAACTAGCCTCCTCACCTCACCTATGGGAAAGTGTGCTTTAATATAATAATCAAAATAATGGAAAATTTTGAAACTTTATGAGTTTTGGTCTACTCATATTTAGATATTAATGAAAAGAATTATATTTTTACATCTACTACAATAACTACATCTATTTTTTTCAAAGACCTGGAAGAGTTTCATAATAAAATGAATTACTCTAAAAACACTGTTAATACTCTGAACACAATGAGGTTTATAAAAATCCTTGTATGTTATTTATATAATAACAAATTTTATTATTTCATGTGTTTGATATACATAATTTGGAGCACCTAAAGGTATATCATGTTGTATAAATTCAATAAACTCTCTTGGTCCTAAAGCTGTCTTTGGATTTGTTGGATAAATAAGAAGTCTATTTAGAAACATTGAATATAAATTATCTTGAACAAGATTCATTTTATAACATGCAAGCTTTAAAGTTGATATGGTAGAACTTACAGAATGATTCATCAACTGAGATTAGAATGACCTCAGCCAAATCTAAAGTAATGTGAGTATTTAAGTTCAGTGCAATGTGTTTAATTTTGAAGGAAAAGAAAATAAACAAATGAACTCTTAAATCATTCTAATCAAGTCTGCTCCAAATGCTATGCTTTTCTCTTTTTTACTTTTTCTATAGGCTGTAGACTATTCAAGATCATAAGATGCTCTTCAAATAAAGATTACTCAATTAATTAGCTTAACAGTCATACCGTTTGGTGCTGTAAATCTGTTCTTTCTGATTTATGGGTAAACAAAGAGCATTTCCATGCAGACGACCCCTAACAGATAGCCAAGGGGTTAGCCCTCCTGCCTGCCTTTCCTAGAAAACATTCTGCAGCTCCATTTAGACAATTAGTAGAAGGGCTGGGAGTGAATATTTTGTAAAACATTCCAAGCTGGAAACAACTTCTTGTAAAAATTCTGTTTCATTATTGGGAGTATGGACAATAAGAAAAATTGCATTAATATGATGGCTTTTGTAATAATTTTATGGAAAAGGTTTTGATTTTTGAAAAACAACCATTATAATATCACCCTAAACTAGTCTGTTTCAATTTTTAAGGTTTATTTTTTATATGGAATAAATGTAACCTTATGTTTATTATGTCTTTTCCCCCAGTATGTTTATATAAATATAAATTATTACTTCACAAAATTGTAGTATCTAAAATAGAAAAAAAAAAGGTATTGATGACATTTTTTCATTGTTCTTTTTGTTTCTACTCTTATCAGATCAGTATGCATTCTGTCGATATATGATTGACATGTTTGTCCATGGGGATTTAAAACCAGGTATTCCAAACAATTCTTGTACTTGTCTGTTTTAATAGTTGTTGTTTCTAAGACTGCTTTTTAATGTACTAAACTCTATTTTCTTTTTTAAAAAAATTGCATAATGCATGTGTAGATCTAGAATAAAACCAATAAAAAGCAGAAGTAATAATTCACATTAGGACCTTTAATTTTACTTTCTATTACTGCATGACCTATTGCAAATGAAGTCAGCTGAAAGCTAAAAAAGTGCTAATATCTTTATATACAAAAAAATGCTAATATCTTTAATAATATCTTGAAGTGAAGAGGTGAATCATCTTATTTAATTCCTGGCGAACTTAGAAGAAAAAACCTATGACAATAAAAGTATCCTTTTTTTCATATTGAGCAAAATTCATATTAAAATTTAATGCAGTTCAAGTATTTAATCTTTTCTTTTCAACTGTTTGATTTCTCTCATATATAAACTTAGCTTAGTCACTCCAGAGAACTGCTATTGATAGAGATAGTCATCCTCAGAGTTAATGGTCAACACAATGGGGAAGTATTTTTGCCTAAAGGAATTTATCTCATCTCTCCTATCTTAATTGTTGCCCAAAGTGTAACAAGGGATTCTTTAGGAATGTCTTAATTAAGAATGAGTAACTTGATTGCTTGTACTAAATTTTGCAGATTTAAAAACTAATGGTGTTAACTATGGCATATACATTGTGTTTGGGGAACCATTTCTAAGAGGTTGGTACTGTAAGGAAAAAACTAATTTACACTAGAATAATTGAAGCTGATTGTTTAAAGAAAACTATCTTGTTTCCTCAACTATTTTTATTAAAATCTTTCTAAAATGTATCATTGTAATTTATGCATATGTTGGCAAATGTACATATAATATCTAAAACAAATATATAACACATCTGGTTCCTAGAAAGTTAGAAGATTATGAGAACGTTGTCTCAGGAAAAGTTGGTTAACTCTAGTAACTTATTCAAGTTGATTTCCTCCTCCTTCTCTTCCTTCTTTTTATCTTCATTTTCTTACTGTTTTAAAAAAATTAATGAGTTAAAAACTAAAATGAGACTGAAATGCTAAAAAGTATGATGACTCAGTAAAAATATTTTATATACAAGATGAATTTATATTGTTGGTGAGCATAAATTTTAAATTCCATTATCTGAAGAAAAAATATATTATTTGTGCCACCTAAATTATTCATAGTAGCTACTAATTTATCATAAAATATAATTTCTAAGAAAATCACAGCATTCAGAGACCACACATTGTCAATGTCAGTGAGGAATGCTAACAGTTTAATAGTCACAACGACAATTATTTCTTTCTGAAAATTCAACAACACATTAAGGTCAGAGAAAGAGTAAAACCATCTCTACAGGAGTTAAGAAAAATTTTACTATGAACCATACGGGAAGAGCCCTTCTAAAGTCATATGGAAACATTCTCTGACAGCCAGCCATGAGTTCAGATCTATAGCACTATGGAATATCCTAACTCCTGAAAATAATTCCAAAGTGTTATAGGATTAGATTTCCTAATACTATTTCTTGACTTTCCAATTATCTTCTTAATTGATTTCATCTACCTACATTCATGATTTTGCAGGTTTGTTGCTGTAATGTAAAAGAAATTAAAGAATATGTAAATCAGTATTTCTTGTCTGGGGGAGAGAGGTAGAAAGAAAGAAACTGGAGAAGGAATACCTGTATGATATGCCTGTTGTTTCATGTAACAAAACATATAAAGCTTCATAAGTGTACAGAAAGAAAATTAATAATATTGTCTTTGTTCGTGAGACAATACAAAAGATAAAGTGAGAAAGCATAAAATATGGCTTGCACTTTGAAAAATAAGAAATGAGAAACAAGATCTAATCTGGGCATATTAATTTGGAGAAAATGCAAGTGATAAGACTTTGACTCTGACTGACAATTAGAGAATAAAACAATTTCTGCCAAGTTTATCTCTCTGCATGTATCCAGTATTTATAAAACATTTGTGCTTCCATCTGTTTCTATTTGAGATTAGTGAAACACCTGTTATTGTTTAGCTAGAGTTCATTATTAATTATTGGTAATGAGTTTTTTAAACTATAATTTCATTTTTCCCTTTGGGATAAAGTATTTCCTTATATAATATTATCACCCCCTCAAAAGTAGTACAAGTTACAATTTAAATTTGAAAAACCTTAATAATGAGATATGCTGACACCATGACACAACGCAAGTTTTGGCTTTTTATTCCAAGACGGTAATAACATGTTTCTAAGACAGTCATAACATTTTTTAGCTAAGATTTTGTATATATGTCTGAGGATGAACTGAATTGCTCTTTCTGATTCCCTTTGGTGAATATGCACTGTCAATAATCCCCACTTCGGTTATAGGGACCATCTTAATAAGCCATAATAAAGTGTAAAAATCAGATCATTTTGTTGTTTCTATTTAAAATTCTCCTATACTGATGCTATATTAAGTTGAAAAATTAAGAAAATTCTATTTAAACCTGGAAAGTAAGTGTATACTACTAACACTGGCCATTTGGGCAATTGGAGTAGACATATCTACAATGTGTAATTTTGGGGGTATTATGGACACTGAAGAGTTCCTCTCTCCAAAAATACTTTCCCTGCTGCCCTCCAATGACCTAACAACCCCACCATGGTCAATGTTATACAATGTATTTGTTTTAAATAACACCTAACATGTCTTAGGGGGCAGAGAGGTAGCTGTCTTGAAGCAGAATACTCCCACTTTTTCCTCAGGGCTAAAGTAGTCTAGTTGTCATTATCTTATGAGAGAAGTATTAAAAATTTGGACAAGGCAGATTAGTTACAATACTAAGACTCAATTTACAGTGTTTTATGTTTTTTTAAATTTCTTTTTGGTTTTTAGAAATTCATAGTATAAATGGTCAAGATATATTTTTTAAGATTTATTTATCTCTCTCAGTCTTTCAGTAACTCCAACTTCCTGTTCAATACTTTGCAGCTATGCAGATTTTTCTTAAGTGACAACCATATCAGTAATTTCTTTCTTTCTTTCTTTCTTTCTTTCTTTCTTTCTTTCTTTCTTTTCTTTCTTTCTTTTCTTTCTTTCTTTCTTTCTTTCTTTCTTTCTTCTCTCTCTCTTTCTTTCTTTCTTTCTTTCTTTCTTCTCTCTCTTTCTTTTCTTTCTTTCTTTCTTCCCTTTCTTTCTTTCTTTCTTTCTTTCTTCTTTCTTCTTTCTTTCTTTCTTTCTTTCTTTCTTTCTTTCTTTCTTTCTTTCTTTCTTCTCTCTCTCTCTTTCTTTCTTTCTTTCTTTCTTCTCTCTCTTTCTTTCTTTCTTTCTTTCGTTTCTCTTTCTCTTTCTTTTTCTTTCTTTCTTTTCTTCTTTCTTTCTTTCTCTTTCTTATTTAAGTAGACTCATTTTTTTTTTTTAATATGATCTTTCTAGACATTTTTATGTTTCCTCTTCATCATCTTCCACCTAGTCCAAATGCATTGTTGGGCAGAGTCAACCAAGTTAAACAAGAGACAAATTTCTATAAGTAAGAAATCACACAGCTCACAGATCTCTTATATTCAATATAGTTAAAGAAATTAACTTAAATGTCCAGTCTTACAAGGCTCAGATCTACTGTGCTTTTGTTTAGTAATGTTAACACTTTAATTTTTCAGCTTTTCATCTCTGTAGTCATTATGATTAAAGTTCAATACAAATTAGAGCTTACCCCTTAGAAGTTATCTCAACACTGAAGTTTTGGCTACTGCTTGACTTTTACTTGAGTCAAGAATTTATATCAAGGTAATTTATTCCATTTTCTGTGTCATTTATTCTCTTGCAATTGAAGGTATTCACATTTCAGAATTTTCTCTGACTATGATCAAATATTTTTTGGCAGCCTGTATTTCAATTCCATGGTTTTGAATCCATAGCTAGAAAGAGCTTTAAGAAATAAGTTAGTACTCTCATTTTATTAAGATCCTTTTCCTGAACTTCAGTAGTGCTTAACTGCATTTTTGGTTTGATCCTGTTGAGAAGAGGACTAATGTAATTGTATTATAGTCACTGTTATTTGATGGTTTAATCTAATGTATTTTAGAGCTCAGTTGGCTGTATTGGAAAAGACTAGGTAAGACTCAGCCTTGCTTACTCTTTTCCAAAAAAACACTGCTCCATAAAAACATACTTACTTTAGTAGTAATTATCTAATTATTTTCACAAAACAAAAATTTAGGGAGTTTTTATGTTTACTTAGTATTTGTTGAATCCCCTTAGCAAGATGATAGTTCAGAAAAGATGTAAGACATGGCACACATAATTTTTAACTAAGGATACTTCATAAGTATGCACTGAGGCTCAGAAAATAGACATACCAATCTCAATATACTAGGAATTAATTGTTATCTCTACTTACTTCCAGGACTTCTTAATGGCTTTCAAACATATTTTAAATAATTTTAAAAATTGTTTACAGAATAAAGAGAAAGTGAAAATTGTGATAAGAAGTTAAACATAGCAAAGCTAAATGTTTATTTCAATTCACTGGAAACATCTTCGGAAAGGAACTAACTGCTCATCAACTGTCCTGCATAAACCTGCAATGTATCCATTTGTGGATACCAATTCCAGATCAAACACATCTTGAATAGGGGCTAGCATATTATTACTCTTGGTGCTTTTAGAACTTGCATCATCAAAATGCAACAGTTGCATTTTTAAAAATATTTGATGGCTCATAATTTTTTGAAAGACAATGTAATATCATTTTTATTCTATAATTATAAAATTTTAGATTTACTTTTTATTCTTTTAATTAAATTTATTGGGGGTGACATTAGTAATAACATTACATAAATTTCAGGTGTACAATTTTAGACATCATCTATATATTCCATTGTGAACATTAATTAGAATGATAAATCAAATGATTTTTTTTTTCATTTATATGTTATCGATTTCCTTCTGATACCTGCCTTCACATTTCTTCAGCATTTGTGCACTTCAAAAACATAAAGTTTGGCACACAGATTTTATAAAAGATAAAAAATGTAATGTAACATACACTTTTAACAAAATTAGATTGTTCAAGTTCTTGCCACAACATATTGCATGATGAAATCCTTCTGGTTGAAGGACTAACTGGATGAGAATACCGCATTTCCTTTTTTGTTCTTTGAAATGTATCATTCACTCATTGATTCTTGAATTTGAAAAATATATTTTTCATCTGAAAATTCACAGTCTGAGATTTCACTTGAATGATCAATTTCAATTTCACCTTAATCATTAAAGTTTAGCATACTACTCTCTGCCTCTTTGCATTTATCTTCTGATTCCTCTAATAACTGAAATATCTTCCTCTGACAATTTTCTTCTCTTTGCAGTTATGGTTGGAAAATTTTTTTTTAAATTAAATTCTAAACTGTGTTCAATGAAACTAGAAACAGACCATAAAAATATCTACAGCCTTCTTTTATATCTTCTTGAATGATGATTCAATACTTTAGTCAACACAGAAAAACTGAATGATGATGGGATAATGCTGTTTGATTTTACAATTGTATCATCTTACAATTGTATCATCTTTCTAGGCAATTTCATCACTATTCTATTTTCTTAATATTTTAGACTTTTTTTTTTTAGCATTGTGGGGACAATTGATGAGTGATAATGAAACAATTCCTAAGTTGATGTTCAAGATATTGGCTTGAAATGGAAATGTTCAAGGTATTGGCAAAATAAGATCATGAATATAATATGTCCTGAATTTTTAAAATTGTTCAATGGCGCCACATGGTAATCATAAGATAGAATGTGTTTTATTCTGTTTAAAAAAATAAGTAAATTTTTTCTCTGTTTCTTGGAAGATGTATAAAAAAATTAGACATATTAGTCTCTACAAATAGTTACAATTGCTCCAAAAAAAGAAACTCAAAAACTAAGATTGGCTCCAGTGGAACCTGATAGTATTCTGAGACCAAGGAAGAGCACATAAATGTAAGGGTTATACAAGCCAGGAATTAAATTCTTTGCTTGGGTTTTTTGTTTGTTTGTTTGTTTTGGGGGGGTTGTTTTTTGGGGAGGTCTCAGTTTCTGTATAAAATTTATTTCTTAAGTTTGTTAAAATGATAAAATAATATATGCACATGTCCTCCTCCAAAACTTCTTTGCTCTCTCTTTTACTACGAAAGTTTACTTCAAGCAGATGTTGCTTTTAGTGTGAAAGATCAGAGAAGATCTTATGGAAGAAGTAAAAATTGAAATGAGTCTTGAGACATTGATAGGATATATATGCCTATATGAAATTAAAAACAGAGACATATAAGGCTGAAGAGTTAATAATTAAGGCACATAATCACAATATCTTGATATTTTCTTTTGTAACTACCAGTTGTTGAACACTTACTCTCTGCTAGGATCTTAAAATAATTTTATTTAACCATTATAAAACTTTGAAAGGAGTGTATTATCAATCTTGTCTTATGAAAGAGAGAATTGAGGTACAAAGAGTTTAAGTGTTTAAGTCACACACAGTGCAGATAGGAGATTCGAACTCAGGGCTGCTGAATCCTAAAGCCCTCAGGAATAAGACCATATCTCCCTGCTTCCCAAACACAGACAGGAAACTACAAGTGGTTTACTTTGGTTGTCACTCAGGGAACCTAGAAAGAGAAACAAAATTGAAAATATTGTGCAAGATGTTTTATAGAAAATGGAATTGGAAAGACCAGTTAGGATAAGTCTATGAGGAGGAAATAAAGATTGATCTTGGGAGATAGGAAGGAGAGGATTATAATGACTCCAGCGATATTGTAGATGTAGAATCATGAGATTTATTATTACAGATACCAAGAAGAGGAAAGTAAAAAGTATTCAGAGAACGCTGGCCTGAAAAACCAAAATGTTGCCCAAAATAGGAAGTAAAGGAAGAGAGTGGGTCAAAATTCACTGGAATAGGTAGGGCTAGAGGAGGGGATTTTGAACTCATTATCTGTTCTCAAAGCCACAGATGATATTCAGCTGCAAAAGGAAATATCTGTAGATTCCTATTCAAACATCATTTGTTAAGCACCAGCTAAATACCAAGGTTAATATCAGGTATTTTCACACATTTTACTCAGTTAATTCTCACAGCAAACTCTGAAATAGGCAGTTAGATAATCAAGTGTGGAGTTTCAGGGAGAAGTCGGTGGTGGAGATGGAGTCGCCAGGAGTGTGAGTGAAATAAGTCAGTACACAAATCCTGAATATCTCCCTTATATTCATCAGTTCTAGGCTGAGCACAGTAGAAGATATAATACTAGAAGATAACCCATAACTTTAACAAGTAGAGTGTATGATTATTTGAAAGAGAAAAAAAATAATAGAAAAAGCTTAAACTTAAGAGCTGCATAATACACTAAATGTTACAAGTTTCAGAGGAGAGAATCTGTGATTCCTGATGTCAGGAAAGATAACATGCAACTAAAACTTGAAAGATGGATATTTGCCTAAATGTTAAGGAGTGCATAGGGCTTGCTTTGTATTTGAATGAAGGAGAAAATTGATGAGGCATGACATGACAGTATATGTGATACTGATGTGTTTATATGACAATGAGGATATCAGACAGGCAAGGGGATAAATTAAGATTAGAAAACATCGAGAAATACGAAATGATAAGTTTGTGGTAACAGATTACAGATACTTGGTCAATCAAGCAAATCTGATATTTGGCATGGAAGAGAGTCTTTGAAGGGTTTTAAATAGAACAATGATATGACACCAGCATTTCAGAGAGTGTGATCAGGCAACACTCTACTCAAGCTGACAAGTCTAAAACATGGTGTGGAAGAAAAGAAGAACCAATTGCTCATAAAGGTGGTAAAGGGAACAGTGTACAGTGACAAAATAGTTTGTAGCAACTCAAAATGCTACAAACTATTTTGACAAGTTAAGCACATGTGTGTGGTAAAAACTTAAATGAGGTCTAGACATAATTGAGGAGAGTGAAATATGTGTAACTATTCACTAAAAACACAGTGCTGTAAGGAAAGTGCTAGAATCAGACTTATTTATAATCTAAAATGGAGCAATATCTTCCTTTCTTTCTATGGCTGATTTCTGTTGTTGTTTTACATTGTTTTATTTTGACTTTTCAGAGGTAGCCATCCAATGCACAAACATTCCTAGCAGTGAGAACAGGCGGTTAGGCACATAGACTCCAGAGCCAGACTGCATGGCTTCAAATCTAGGCTCTGACACTTCCTTGAATATGTCTTAGTCAAGTGAATCGATCTTTGTAAGCCTTCATTTCTTTTTCTGTCAACCGAAGCTGCTAATAAGAGTGTTACAGAATACATGAGCAGTTAAGCATCCTTGGCTCTCTGAGTGTTGGCTCTTTACTAATTGAACACGTAAGAGTTATCACAAACAGAATTTTGTTAGGAAGAGGAAAACATTTTTTCAGAACCACATCAACAAATAACATACCACACCAATTTTGCCATCTGATTGATGTCGTCTAGCCTTGGTTCTACTATATATAAAATGTGGGTAATAACAACATAATTTATAGTGTTATACTGAGAATCATATAAAAAAATCCTGCATTACATCCATGTAACAATTTTGGTTTACGTGTCTTCTAGATGAGTTCTAAGAACTATGATTCTGTAGATACCGCAGTTAACAAATATGCATTGTGCTGACTTCTTTAAAATATGATCATAGACATTATTTTATAGGGTTAATGTATGGATTAATTCATGCATGCAGGCATACACTTAAAACACTACCTGACTAGGGTAAGCATAATAAGCCCTATTAAGTCTATAGTGGTGGTAGTGATGGTGGCGTGCCCAAATATAGAAAAATTCTCTCCCTAGCAAGTCTTTCTTTTCTGCCTTATATATACCTTCAAGAAACATTTGCTTTTAAATCCCTATTGTCGTAAACCTTGCTAGATATATGATTTGTTTATTAAATTGAATTCATGTTATTTGATATTTATCTCAATGAAAAAATATGTGATCACCCTAGAGCATCCCTCTTTATTTATTCCTAGAAATAATCTTGTTATTTAACAAAGCTGACTTGTTTCTAAACATTGCAAATAGACCCTGTGTAAAGATTTTTAAAGGAGTTATTGGCACTATCTCTAGAGACAGAGGCTCAGAATTAACAAAGCTGGGTTTGCTATGAGCACCATAAACAGCAGGCAGCATACAGAACTAGACAGAAGTGACAGAACAAAGGAGAGAGAGCCTACACTTAATTACTGGTATGCATAGTTCCTGGGTTTGGCATGCCCACAGGAGATTTGCCTTCTGATTATTCGAAATCGGTGGAATCTGCTCGAGATAAATGTATCAGATTTTCATATTTGTCTCAATCCGTTAGACATTCTAGTTACTATAAATAGCTGGAATGTACAAAGAAACAGATCCAAGCACTCTGAGTGGCTGTGATTCATCTGATGCTGCTACCACTCTCAGTATACTCATGTGATAAAGGGCTTTAAGTTTGGGGAGAAGGCTAGTAAATATGACTTCTCTCCCGTAATAGAATGTTCATATGACTTGACTCTCTCTATGTCCATTAAAGGGAACAAAATGAAGACCTAAGGTTTCATTTTGCTCACATTCTCAGAATTCTGTCTCCTACCATTTTGAAAAAGGTATCAGATTCTAAAGGAATATCTTTGCTGTGAGAGAGCTTCCTTTAAAGTGTTGTTTTGGTCTAGCCTTGTCACTATTAATGGCACAGACCAGTTGTCATACAAGAATAAATTTTCTTTCAGGTAACCTACTGAGACTATTCAAAGCATGCTAAAATAGTCTGCAAAGGAACAAATAATACAGAGTAATTTAAATTGCTGCATGAGAAGCAAGAAAAATTAAGGCTTAATCAAAAAATTATCAAATTAATTAGGTGTTTTTTATTAATGTGTCATGTCTTATAATAATCTTATCTGTCAGTTTATATGCAAGAGTGCAGATTAAAATAAGCATTCTACTAATTATGTGAATATATTCCCCTAGTGCTATTCTAAAGTTCATTGGGGTGGCCCAGTAGATAAAAAATAGAGAATCTAGGACTTTCAACCATTCAAATAAATGCATTTCTTGCTCCTTTTCTTAAACAGGCCATATTTTAAACATGGAAATAATAAGTATAACCCATACTCATTTTGTATAACTAATTATAAACTAAGTAGTTGAAAAAATTACTTTCAAAGATCTATTTGGTAAACAACTATTCCTCATTCATAGTTTTTTTTTTCTTGTATAGGAGGTTTGTACAAGATGACAATAATGAATTTTGCAATATTAACATTAATGTTATAATTTGTAGACTGTTCAACCAGTTGCTCAGTACTTTTTGATCAGTTTTATGACTGGTGTTCTAGCCCAATATATTTTACATTTTGGTTTTCTAAAATAGTCTATGATGAGGCAATAATACTATTATGCCTACATAGTAATAACAATTATTCCACACTTGCGACAATAAATTTTTGCCATATCCTCGTCAACATCCAGTTGTTATGCTCAAAGTCATTCTGTTAATCAATTTCTCAGTAATTACTGAGTCCCTAGTATATGTTCAATGCTAGTAGTCATAACCTGAGTTTCAAAGCAAAAGGGAACAATCTAGGCAGAGATAATTAAAACAATGAACAGTATAAAGCCGGTTGAGGAGAAAAATGAGAGAAGGTACTAATTAAATAATAAATCATATGATGCAGATTTACTCACTATAAACATCTAGAGAGGAGAAGGCCACAGAGGTTAGGACAGGCTTCGTAAAGATGTAGTTCACTATTTTGTCAATGCTTATTTTCAGCTTTATTGTGATTGTTACGAATTGCTTACAATGAGTTCAGTATTTATTCTTACTTAGATGGTCAATTGTTTTCACCCATAGAGGGTTGTGATATAATTAGATTTTTTATTTTATTTTATTTTAACAATACCAAGTGAGAAATCAATACATGATAAAAAACTGAACAAAGGAATATCTCACCATGTAGGTGTTATCTACCCCACTGTATATCCTTTCAAATCAGACACCATTATACTTTAGTATCTGTCCTTTGTTATTTACACTTAATTATTTACATTATGTGTCTCACATCCTCACTACTCGATTTCAGTCAATAATTCTGCTTTATGATTGATATGCTGCTTTCCTGAAGGAAAAATTCTTACCTACAAACCACTTCCTATTGAAATAATCAACAGTGGTTAGGTAATAAGCATATGTTTAGTAGACGAGACTCATTTTAACATTTGGAACTCTTACAGAAAGTGGACTAAATTTTCATGTTGAAATACCTCGTGAAAAATGGAGGATTTAATATTCTCTCACATGGCTGTTGCATAAAATATAAACCTTTTCCATTTTCTATTATATGATAATAATTACATTAATAATAATTTTCTCCCAGAGTAATATTATTTTTGGTATAATTATAAATAGCCTCTTGGCAGACATTGAATAAGCAGTGTTTTAAATGACAAAATAGTATGTTATATACAATTTAAAACAGGAAGATAAGTTGGATGACTTCCAAATGTGTCATTCAAGTGAGAATATATTTATGAATTTAATTGTGGTGTTAAGCCTATTAAAATGTAATTATTAACATGTTCTCATTTTATCTCTATTTAGTACAAGCATCGAAGTATTAAATTTATGTTATATGCCTGCAGTTGAAAAGGTGTGGAGTTTTATCATCCTTATTAAAGCACCAGTGGAAAATTCTTCCCTAAAACAAAAAGTCAAGTCTATTTTTCCCCTCCTGATGTAAATTCCAAAACCAGAAGTCCCCTTTTAATTGGCTCGATGGTTCTTCCTTAGGCTTTTCATATCTCTTTGAATTGCTTAAAAACACGAAATACTTGCATTTGTCAGAGACAATTAAAAAAAAAAAAAAGGAAAGAAATTTTCCTACAGGCAGAGACAAAGAGTAGGACAGTTAAAAATTTCTTCCCTTTGCTAAGTCCTATGTGATGTGGAAAGAACTAAATGAGGTGGCTGAAAAATGCCAAACTGATTTTATTTTATATGAATAAGATTCTTTATAAAAGAGAAGCAACACTGTTTTTTAAATGCCACCCAATAGCTTAAAAAATTATCTCCTTGCATTTGAGTATAGGGAGAAAACAATTTCACAAAAAGTCTTGACTAACATGGCTTACTTAGAGCTGGAGGAAAACTCAGATAGTCATCCATACATTATTCTGAATGTAGCTTTAAGGATTTTTGAGGACTATAGGAGAAGATGATGATGACAACATCGATGATGATAATGATAATGATGATAACAAGATTTATCATGTACTGAGTGTTAATAATATGCCAGAGACTGTGCTAAGCTCTTGACATAGATCATCTCATTGAATTCTCTCCTCACCTCATAGATAAGGAAATTGAACCTAAAGGAAATTGGGGAATTTGCTAAGATGACTGGATATTGTTTTCGGTAAGGCAGGAAGAATTACAAATATGTTTTTAAAAAGAGTAACTTCCTCTTAGGTTTTCTTTTTTCCCTTTTTCTATTTTCTAAGTAGTATAATTTAATACAAACACAATTTCTGATTACCTTATAATGTAAACTTGACATGGACTCTTAAACTTACCAACGTAACTGCCAAAGAATGAAGGGAATCTGCTAACCTTTAGCTGTCTTTGATGGTTGGTGGTTGAAAGAAATTGATTCTACACTCAAGAGCACAAATGGCTTGTAACCAAAACTGTTGAAGGAATCTTGGATATGGTTTACTTTAAATTTCCTGGGGGTCAATTAAGCTGGCCATAAAGCCTAGTAAAATATCACCCAGTCCTATCATTAGATTTTAAGTATATTTTATTCTTAAGAGTTAGAGTGGCAGCAAATTAAGATGAAAGAGAACATAGAGTCAATTTATCTCTATAGTTGCAGTTGTGTCCTGAAGTTATTGAGAATGAAAAGAACAGATTCTAGCGGTTTGGGAATCGATTTGGCAATTGACTATGCCAGCCTCTCTCTGTCAATACCTCTGTAGTAGCATCTTAAAGTCAAACAAACAGAAAAGATATAAGACAAAAGAGGCATTTTTAATTCTCCATCTTTACATTGTTTACAAGTCTCCGACTTCTTAGGAAGTGAATTGGTTATTTTACTCGTAATTTATTTAATACAGTTTTTAAATATAATGATTTTTGTTTTAAAAAACATCTTTTCTCTTATTTCTTCACCTTTCTTGTTGCAACTCAGATTCTCACTGATCAATAATTTGGTATGACTTCAGTCTGAGTAAACCGCTAAAGTGTATTAGATATCTAAAAGTAATATTGAATATGTATAAAACCTGAACTATGAAATTTTGACTTGAGAATTATGACATACTAAATGTACTTATATTTAGGTATATACTCCATTATAATTAACTGGTTGGTAAACAACCATATTAGAACTGATACTTCTTTATTAGCAGAAATGATCACTTAAATTAAATGAGTAATAGCCCATTATTCATTAGTCAAAATGTTCAAATTGTAAAGGATAGGGGCATATCTAGGAATTTAAATAAAATCTGAGATTTTAGCTTAAAAATTTATTGAAAATTTGTGGTTTTCCTTAAAAACTATGCATTTTTAATTCTATTCAATTATGTACTTAAAAACATATGTAAATGTAACATTTTAAATATTTGCCATAAAAAAATTAATTTCTAATAAGATGAGATATTTTTATCTTACAGCTACTCCTGCTACTCAACACCTTCGAGAATAGACATTTTCATTTTATTAAAGAATATTTGATATTTTGACATTGGAAAATCACATCTCAAAGACCTAATTTAAGTTTGTTGTAACTCTGAATATTGAATTAACATAACTGATGGTCAAAAACATATGTTATTTGTATTTTAAGTCATCTCCAAACAGAATAGTTAAAATGTCCATTAATAATATCATCTCACCATAATATAGAATTCTGCATTTGTGATATGTTTTCTTTTAATTATCATAAAATGATATCATTGACTATGGAATTCTAAAACATAATATAACAACCTAATATTTGTAATTAATTGAAATTGTTTAGCACTATTCTAAATTTCATCACATATTTTGTTTGTTCTTATTCTTTAATGCTCCTTCTAAAGTAAATGCAAACACAAAAAGAACATATTGCTATGCAAAGAACACACATTGAGAATTTACATACATAGGTTCTACTTATAAATCCCTTGGGTGAATTTGGCAAGTTGTTCAACTTTTTTGGGTTTCAGTGTTCTCAATGAACTCTAAGGCATCTTCTGGCATGAAAATGCTATTCAAGTTACACCTGTAGGTGATTTCTTCAGGCTGAAACATACTACAATGGATAACTTACATAATCTTTCCACTTGAGGAGGCCTGTAGATGTACAGTATATTGCAAACCCTATGTCTTGATTGAGCTATTTAACTCAATCAAGCTTTAATGATGCAACCTTGTTTCATCTTTGAGCTTTATCTCTGTTTTTTCCCACTAACGATGGATACAGGCACTGATATTTCACTTTCATGGAAAGACTGTTGTCCTACCCATACATAAATTAGTAAAGCTTCTCACAGAAAGAAAATAAATATTTTGGTCTGGAACTATAAATAATTGAAAGAAAAAAAAGGAAACAAAAAAATTAAATAAAAATTTTATCATGTGTTTTATTGGAAGTAATTTGCACTCTACCAAGAACTAAAATACTGTAGTTCAGTCTGTTTATAATCAAACACTCTAGAAAGAGCCTAACAGAGTACCATTTAGTAACATTTATTTATTCACTTATTTGTTTAATCGTTTATTTTTTCCTTTAGGTATTCATTTTTCTTCATCAAATTTGTGTTAATGTTCCAGATTCCATCCTCATATGTTCATAGTCCAGTGAAGATTTGGGGGAAAAAAAAGGAGAAAAAGCCTAGATGAAGTGTACATAGGGCATTCTGGGAACATAAAAAGTTGTCAAGGGAATTGATATAAGGGAGTTAAGTAATAGACAAAGTGGCTAAGCTTTGAGGAGTTACTAGAATAAACCATATTCCAGGCAGTTTTATCAATGAGAATTTGAAACCCATATATATTTGACATTCATTGGATGACTCCATGGCAAGTAGGATATTTGCATTCTGAGTACATGAGATAATTTTTAGTTTTAGCTTTCCAAATTGAGACTTTAGTTCATCTAATATGCCTTAACCTCTTTTTCTACCAGCTTTGACCTTTGTACTAAAAGAAAAACAGAATTCACATCACCTGTTTATTTATATTTTCCATCTTTTGAGTCTCCCTTTGGCCCTATGTACAAATATGGTTTTGGTGTGGTGCTGAAAGAGATATTGTTAATATAACTAGAAAAAAACATATTTAAGAAAATTTACGAAATAGTAATTCTAAAAGTTTTAGAAACATCCCAGTTGAAGGTGTATCTAGAATTGTGCCAATGAGGTCAAATAGTAAGGAATTTAGTCTAAAAGTACTGAGCCTCTTTCATGGGTTAATTGAGGTCAATTTAGCATCTAATTAAGGTTAAACAGAACATGGCCACTGAAGAAAACTAACTTTATATTAGGAAATGAATATTTGCAGATTTTCCAAGGATTATGAGTCACGTGTGATAATAGTTAAAATAGTTGTACTTTTTCTCGACCTTGTAAATAGGTATTAAATAAATAGAAAAATAAAAGAGAGTGAAAAAAAACCTCAATTTTAAATTGGATCTGTTCTCAATGCATAACCTTGCTTAAGCCACTTATCCCTCCAGAGATCATATTTTTCCATCTGAAAAAATTAGGGTGTTGGAATAGATGCTTTCAAAGGTCTCTTCCACATCCCCAAACTCTATGATTATGATTCTATGCATGTATTTTTGTTAAGTCACAGACATGAGGTATCCTGTCATAATCGAGGTATAAGAATAAATAGAACAATGATATGATATGATCTTGCATCAATCTTATTTCCTTTCTATAGTTGACGTTCTATGAAATTTTTTTTTCACTTCATAAATTGAAGATGAAGAGAAAAAAACAGTAATATTACTCTTATCATTTTTAATCAAAAGAATGTATGAAATTTATATTTGGCTACTTTTTCTTGCTTTCCATCAAAGTGAATATGCAAATATATAATAACACATGGAAATATTAGGGAAGCTTTTTTCAGGAAGCAAAGAAACCTTTTCAGTGAAACATTTTGGCCTAGAGGATGCTCTTTGATCTAAGAAGTCGAAGCTTTTGGTGTTTTAAACATCCTTATAGTAGGGTCACATAACCAGTTTATATTAAATAATCCATTTGCTTAAAACTTTTATAAAATCATGAAAAAAATTTTGAGAATTAACTACTGATGAGATTTTATTGGAATATCCCAATAAAGTAACTATGTCCTCTTCTTCAGTGTGCTTTATATAAGTCCTCTGGCAAAACTGAGAACTATTATAATTCAAGTGACAACAATGACTAAGCCACTAGTCCATAAACAGTATCTAGCTAGGTATATGGAAAATTTTCTGGGTATTATACTTCTTCAAGTAAATTGTCAGTCATCCTTAATTTCTTTCTCTCACTATCCATATCAAATTCATAAAAAAGTCCTACTGGATTTAAGTCCAAATATACTCTAAATCCATCCACTATCTATAATTTCTATGTTTTTTTGTTGACCATATATTTAAAATTGCCACCCACTACTCTGAATAGCAGTTATTACCTTTCCTTGATACATTTTTAATAAAATACTTATTTCCATTTTACTTATTTAGTTGATATGCTTTGTCTCTTTCCACTAGAATATCAGCTTCCTGCCTCCTCTGTCTCTGATGTAAGCTCCATAACACCAGGTCTTTCTCTATTTTCACTGCAGTTTTATTCGTATTGTTATATTCATAAACACCACAACCCAGCTAAAAGAGACATTATTTTTTTAAATTTTACCTTGAAACAACTGACACTTAAGTGATAAATTGTTGGTTTTCTGTATGCCCCATCCACAAGATTAAGTACAAGAATGCAAAGTGCATGTGTAGAATTTAGTGATACACAAGTAGAAAATATATGCCTCCTTGATGTACCCATTTCATACAAACTCCTGAACTTTTTGGATGATTCCTTATTATTAAGACTCTCTTTCCAAAGGCAAATCTGTAAGCCTGGATTTATTATGTAAGTGAAATCTCACATTTTTTTTTAATTAGGTGGGGTAGAAAAAGGAGGAGAGATTGATACAACAAATACCTATACCTCCCTACTTCCATTTTATAAATGGTCCAAAAGTACAAGGTAAGAGAAAGAGACTCTCAAAGTAAGGAATGTTGAAGTGCAAAGTGTCCTATTTTAATAAAGGACACTAACACAATCACATGTCAACCTAAAATATAAAGCCATATTTTATTTAATTTTAGTACTTATTAAATTTTACATATGAAAAATATTCTACATGTTACAAAAATAGTCTAGGAACTTTTATTCAATGTATAAAAGCAATATCATTGCTTTAACAAAGTTGGCTATGATTTTCTTACTAAATTCTGATCTTCTCTTTTTACCTTTAGTCATAGATTTATAAATGCCTTTATGAAACTGAAACAATGAATTAGGATAGGCATTTGCAATAATTTCAAAACTTTAAATAAATTTAAAAATTTTTAATTATTTTAAAAACTTTAAATAAATTTTAACTCAATGTCACTTACTAGAGTGACACATTCTTCATCCAAGTACCTATAGCCATTTACTGTTTGTAGTACTGAGGCCTTTTAAAGAGCTTATTGTCTTCTGGGTGTACTCAGTACCTCCAGAAAAATGCATTGGAGACTGAAGGAATAAAATATCTATTAGGCATTAGAGAAAAATAATATCTTCAACATTTGTTTCAATATTTAGGGGATATATTCAGGTTTTTAGAAATGATTTTCAACCAGGGAATCTCCTTTGATAAACTAGATAAATTAAGCTTTAGTGTAGTGAATTGTGTTTTGTTTTGTTTTTACCTCATGCAATCTGAATTCAGCTCATAGCTTTCTACTTGATTTGAGATTCTAAGTAATTCTATGCATCATTTCTAGCAAAGTAAAGAAAACATCAGCAACTTAGATCATTAGAAGGAATGTACACTGTATACTATCCCCAGGGGAATTTGACTAAACCCAAAAGAATCAAACTGACTTCTGAGAGGGAAAAAAAAAGAAAAAGAAAAAAAAAAAACCTCAGAACAATAAAATATTGGCAGCTTACAAATATGCCATTCAAGTTTATGGAAATAATTCAGACAAAATCATTCAAGGAACAAAAATAAAGCCAATTCACTATGTTCGAATGTCAGAGGGATTTTCAGGTAATAGCTTGTAAAATGAAGGGCACCTTTAGAGTTCCATTGTAAATTTCAACAATGTAAATCTTTCCTTTAGAGAGTAACAATTCTCAGGAATTCCAAAGGCATATACTGCTAATAAAATTATAATCCTTTTTCCTGTAAATGAGTTCTGCTACTTCTGTCATTTTAAATTTTATCTGTTTTTATGTCTTTGTTTTCTTAAAGAATAGATGAAATATAAATCGTAAATACTATAGAAAAGGAATTGATATTTTGAGTATTTACTATATGTTGGTTGCTTTATTATTTAATTCTTATAACAGCCCTAAAAAACTATCCTCATTTTATGAACCTAGGCTTGGAATCCTCATGAGATTTTCGAATTCACAAAGGCTATAAGGGATGGAGCTGAAACTCCATCCATTTGATTCCAAACATAAAGTCTTTATACTAAACAACATTGCTTTCATTATAAAATTCTATTGATATAATATTATATTGATGTAATTATTATAAAATATTACATATAATATATGCATTTATAAAATGATGGCTTCTGATTTCAAAAGCATTCTCTGGCATTATATAAAAGAAGACTTTTCTACAAGTCAACATGAAAGTCATGTGCTGTGCTCAACTATGATATGCCTGATTTGTTTTGGTGCCTCTTAGCACAAATAAAATTTGTCCTAAACTAATAATTCCCCTGCCAGGGCTAACTGTCACTGTCACCATGGAGGCAGGCAGCCATCTGGCTTTTTCTTTCATTTTTTTCTTGTGACCCTACTTTCTTCTGAATCAACAGCCTATGCAGTCAGCCATATTAGTGACCATACTTAGTCCATTTTAGTTTTAGATAATTTCTGATAAAAGCTGGATATTGCACTTTATGCTGTAGAAGCACCAGTTTGCTTGTTTTAATACTTCTACATATTTTGTCATCTAGGCTATTTTTTTTTTCTTTTTTTTTACCAGATACTTGCTGCCCAGAATCCATTCTTCTCTTCTTTACCTGGCAAACTTCTTTTAGGCCTTTAAAACGCATGTTGCAGTTAATCTTCTCTAGGAATCATTCTGCAATGTCCTCTCTCTATATATTAGTTCCGTTCATCACACTGCATTATAATGTTCTCTCTGTAAGTCTGTTTTAGCCAGTGTATTGGGAACTTCTTGAAGGCAGGGATGGAATTTAATGGATCTTCTTCAGTGCTGGTGCATGATAAGTGCTTACTAATTTTTTTTAATAACATAATAACTTTATAGTTCCTCCATGAAAACCTAAGAGTATTTTATAGTGTAAATTATAAATAATTTTCCAGGGAAAATATTTCATGTATTTTAAAATAAATTTCTAAAGAGCTTATCAAGACTATAAAAAGATTATTACTATGCATTTACAACTGTTCTTAGAAGTATCTGACAGAGGAGAAAGCAGCTTAAGTTGAACAGGCAGCATTCTATGAAGATATTTTTGAAAACCTTAGTACTTAGAAGCAATTGAATTATAGTTATAGCCACTTGTACTTTAAGCTTTAGTTATTTAAGTGACTTCTTCCTAAACCTAGGTTCTCCCTAGATTTTAAAACTAGATTTTAAAGCTATCCCACCTTAGAAATATTTTTTCAAGAACAGCTCTCAAGCAAGACATGGGAATGAATCTCTCCAAGTAGACATCCTTCTGACTTACGAATAGGATGGACAAAGGGTGGAAGTGTCTCTTTTCTGTCCCTTCCCAGCTGCAGTCATGGACCCCCTTATAGAAGACAATGCTTTGCTCATCTTAGACAATCAGAGAGGAACTTTAAGCATCTCACATCTAGTGCTTGCATGGAAATCTAGTTCTATGTCCTAGGAGCTGACTGGCCTGAACCTCTGTTTGCCTCAGTTTTCAAACTATAAAATGAAAATTATACTTACACCCTAAGACTCTTGTGAAGATTAAATGGCAATCTATCAAAACTGTGATTGTTCCAGTTACATAGTAAGCCCTATATAAATGTTTAACTGGGGGAAAAATGTGGATCAAACTTTTTTTTTTGGTGTTCCCAGCCTTACTTTTCTTTGCTCATTAAAAAAGGAACTTACATATTGCATCATTTCTATTAAATCTTTGTGCTCATGAGGGAAAAATATAATCTGAATTGATATTTTCTACGTATACAGCCTGCATGTTATGAAACAATATGCTTTGCTTTTATACATACCTGAACATGCTCATGCATCAACCTATTGTTTGCAATGACTAGAAGGAAATCCTGTAGTCAATTCAGACCAACCTCTCTTTGGCTTGACGGTCCAGGCCTAGGGTTCTTCCCTTCTCACCACCACCAGAATGTGGTGTGTGCACCTCTGATTACTCCACTTGCTAATCCACAATTCACAAGGGTGAAATGATTTTGACGAATTCTAAAATTGGAAAACTTCCAGTAAGCAGGCAGATCTGCTGACATTTGATAATATCTAGCTGTCAGTGAGATTTTAGAAGGTGCATATGCCCACGTCGATTCCTGGATTAAAAAAGAAAGAGCAGGAGTTCATGAAATGAAAATTAATGATAAAACATATTGCAAGCATTTCATATGAAATCATATGTTAGTTAATGTTTACAGTTCATGGCCTAGGTGGTTTTGGTTAATAAAAAAAAATCACTTGGGATAAGGAAGCACTCGGAAATGATTGTGGGTTTTTATACAGTTCATAATAAGCCCAGAGACTTAAGGGAGCTATTCAAGGTCCTATAAAACTGAATATATTTTCCCTTTGGCCCATTATTTACTTAACTGCAGGTCATTTATTTTGGCAGGAGAAAATTTTTGATATCAAAAGTCCTATATATTTTAACCTTCTTTTATTGTTTTATTATATCATTTGAGAATTTTTAGTTCAATGAAAAAAAATGATTTTTCTATGTATTAGGATTTCTCTCAGCTTCTGTGATTTTAGTTTCCATAATTTAAGTGCATATTGAAAATAAATTGCTTTATTTGATTGCATGTAGATTTTTAATTAATGAAGTCCATTAGCTAAATTTAACATTGTGTATACATCTATGAAAAGTAATATGTCCAGAAATGGCTCTGAAGAGAGCTGAACTTATGTATGTATCCACTTAAAAATCTCACCTAATAACAATTTTCTTATTGCATAATAATATAAATTTATACTTCAGATTATGAATTATGCATGTTGGGGACAGATTTAGCTATTTTAGTTGTGGATATTAAATTTTTAATACTGTTTTTTCAATACCTATTTCTGTATTGTGTGTACAGGACAAAGCCCAGCCATACCTCCTCCATTACCAACAGAACAAGCTTCCAGACCCACTCCAGCCTTACTTACGCTTGAAGGCAAGTATTTTAGTTTTTCCAAAGATCTTCTCTATTATGGTTAAAATAGAATGTAGAGAAATAAAACAAAATAATAAAAGCAACAAAATCCATATTTTCTCAAATAGTTTTAGTATGTCTACATATACTACATAGTTACAGTTTACTTTTCCTGAAATTACAGTTTGCTCCTTCTTAGAAAACCAAAAATTTCCTCTTAAGATTCTATATTGGTGACCACCAGCTTCCAGAATAATGACCAGCTTTGTACCCTGGAAATCAACCAGAAAGTATAGAGACAAATGGACCAGAATATGCCCTGTGATTCTTGCAGTTTTACCACCACTTGATCAATTTATTGTCTTAAGATTCTAGTGTCAGAATTTCTGGGTTTGAATTTGATTTCTACTTCTTACTAGGTGTGTAAATTTGGGAAGTTACTTAAACTCACTGTTCATGAGTTTCGTCATCCTTAAAATGAGATAAGAATAGTACTGAGTTCACAGAGTTATTGTTAGGATGAAATGGCAACTTAAATGCCAACTCATAAGTACTTTATAGAATTAGTAGTTAACACTACAAGTAATAAGTAATTCTTCAAAATATGATGTCCAAGATTAGCAAAATTAGATGATGAAAGTATTATCATAATTAAATTTGCTAGACATTTAACATCTTTTCATTAAGTTTCCATTCATTCCTTCAACTATTATTTATTAAATCCCGACCATGGGATCATGTTAGATATTGTCCAAAGTACTGGAGATTCAGAGATTAATAGAAAAAAGTTCATGCCCTACCAAGACTTAGTTTACAGATAGAAAATTAAAACTAATTAAAGAAGAGCCCAATATAAAATGCAAGTCATTAAAGCCAAGTACGCCACTAGTTTTTGCAAGAGAAAAATGGAGGTCTCCCCCAGATCACCACAGCACCCTTCCCACCCTACTCTGTCCCACACTGAAAGGGACTGTCAGTGTACACATGTGGACACCAATCGGCTTGTCTAAGTTGTATTCACTCTGTTCAACAGCTACCTGTTGGCTTTGGCCACTCTTTGAGACTAGGGGTAACCATGCTTAAGAGAATTCATTCAGGAAGAGGCCCACACAGCCACTGGCATCAGAGTACGGGCTGTTTAGGGGGAAAAAATCAGGGTCCCAGAATCTGGAGTATAAGAGAGAAGGGATTCTAGGTGGCCACACCCTATCCTCACACTGACACCTAGAACCAGGGCAGAGTGTAGCTGGAGAAGGATCCAGAACAGCTCTATAAAGCACAGAGCCACCAAGAGGGTCCTTGGTTGCTGTATTTTAAGAGGTATGCTGATCACCACAATGGAATAAGAAACAAAAAATAAATTAGTACAAAGTACTGTGAAAGGTTAGAGAAGAAAGGGCATAGCTCTGGCTAGAACAGGTGAGGAGGATCACAGAAAAGGCAGAGATGACTGTGAAATTGAAATCCCAGGAAGAGGTGTTCATTATTCACGCAAGGAAGGAAAGAGCATTAACAATAAAAGGAGTGGCATATGCAAAGGCATGGGATGAGAAAGAAAGGTCCAGAGAAGTAATTAGTTCTTCATGGAGAGAAGGTAAAAAGCATGGAGAGAGTTTGGGAATGCTGATACAAAGACATGCAGAGGGCAGATCATGAAGTACCTTGTATAGGCAAGCTTGACATTTATTTTTATCTTTAAAGTTTCATTATGAAATATTGAATACTAAAATAAATCCCCAATATACTCAGGCTGCTGATTTATCAATGTTTTCAATTCTTACTTATCTAACTCTTCTCTCCTTTTCCTTTCTTCCTTTTTTGTCTGATTGCATTTTTGCAAATCTTTGACCTCATGCTATTTCACTCAGATGAGGAACTTTTATTTTCTTTTAAATTTTTGATATATTTACATGGTTCAAAATTTAAAAGTTACAAAAACAGCGTAGGGTAAAAAGTTTTTCTCCTGGCCTTATCCACCAACTACCCAGTTCTTCTCCTTACAGGTAACCAATTTAGTTCTTTCCAGAGATATTTTGTGCACATACAAATACACATATTTCCTTCTTGGCCAAGGAATTTTTATTTTTGTCTGTAGAAGGTGAGGAGTTTTTCATTAATGGAATAGACATGTTCACTTAGAAATATCAACTTAGCTCTCATCCTACAAGGTAGACTGGTGGTATTGGTTGCAGGCTCTTGGGAAAAGAGTGGTCAAAACAAGTTATAAAGCTTGAAGTAAATAGTAGTGTAGTAGATGGAGAAAAATAGATGGACTAGAAATAGATTTTGGGAGAGTAGCAACTGATCTAAGTATCAGATTGGATCTAGGTGCTGAGGTAGAAGAAGGAATTAAAATGACTCCAGCTTTCTGAATTAGGTATCTGGTGGACAACAGTGCTATTAACTAAGATGGAAATCCATTGATATAAAACAGGCCCAGTTAGGCAGAGCAGGATGCTGATGGCTTTAGTCAGGGACAAGAGAGTTTCCCATAGAACATTGAAATAGAATTACTTTTGGCTATCCGTTTATGTTTTACAAATTCAATAGCCAGAGAAGGATATGAGTAGTGGGAGGAGAAGTTTTCCCAAGGTTATGTTATGACATCAACATGTTCTTTGCATTTGTCTGGCTAGATCCTGACCACGTCATGCCTATGGCTATGCTCTATTTGACTCACATTTATTTATAATATTACATTTGCTATACCTATATGCATTTTACATTTGATATTACAAAACCCAGGCTTGCAGTTTACTTACTTATGCTAAATTAATTAAGAGTAGGACTGGGATTCCAGCCTTGGATTTCTAGTTCTATGCCCTGGGAACTTTTCGTTTTATTACTATGACATTTGATTTTGAGGGTTATATGTTCATATTTTCTGAGATGTCAACAGTTTTTAAAAATTGACGCTTAAAGTTTTGTGCTTTAGATCTCATGCAGTTCTGGGATGAAAACATAATTTTAGTCAGGAGTACCCCAGCAATGCTTCTCAAAATTTCATGTGCACACAGATCACATGGGGATCTTGTGAAAATGCAGATTCTGATTTAGTAGTTCTGAGGTAGGGGCTGAGATTCTACATTTTTACCAAGTTCCCAAGGATTGCAGATGTTGCTGGAAGAGGACCACATCTGAGTAGCAAATCTCTAGATGATTTGGGAAGGAGGTGGAGAGCAACTGAATGTTTCTAAAAATGCTTTTAATTTAGTATTAGTCACCTGAATAACCTGTAATTGGCCAAATGTCCTTTAGAATTATTGAAATGCCACTTTTGAAGACATTTTGACTGCTAGTTATCTGGGAAAAAGAAAAAGTTTCAGGCCAACTACATAAGCATTCTAAAAATGCTTATAAGAAAGCAAGAGAAATGCCCCTGGGAATGGGAGAAACATTACATTATACTTGTAAATTATAACAACCTATTATACAGTAAGTAAAATATTGTGATTTGGTCATCCATATGAAGTGAATGAATTAGAATTTGCAAATTTTAAATAAAAATCCCATATGATCTGTAAATCAGTACTGTATCAATTCCAATATAAAAAATAATTTGGTCATTAAAGACCATGATTTAATGCAATGATCTTGTAATGGCTCACTCCAAGATTTCAAATCAACAATCCTTCTTGAACATGTAGAGAACAGTGCAGATCTAGTTCATGGTTTGAAATTTTTGTCTCCTATTCAATTCAGCTGTAGATATATTTTGTTTGGTCCACAAAGGTCTTTTATGTATGTTTTTTAAAGGTTATTGTCTTGGATAGGGCAAACTTCCCACTATCACCATTGACTTCCTCTTTTCCTTCACCCAGTCATTCACTTGGCTCCAGACTTTATGTGTGTAACAATTATATAAAGGCAATTTTTTCTTGATATATTAATTTTTCAAAAAAAATTCAGATCAACCTTGGTGTTTTAGTATACATGGGCTACTGTAACAAAATACCAAACAATGGGTGACTTAAACAACAGAAATTTGTTTTTTCACGGTTCTGGAGGTTGGGAGTCCAAGGTCAGAATGCCTTCATGGTTGAGTTCTAGAGAGAGCCACTTCTTGGCCTGCAGATGTCCTCCTCCTCATTGTGTTCTTACATGGTAGGGAGAGAGCTCCACTGTCCCTTTTCTTAGAAGGACACCAGTTCTATAGGATCAGAATTCCATCTTTATGATCTCGTTTAAGTTTAATCACTTCTTAAAGGCTCTGTCTCTAATACAGTCACATGGGGGTTAAGGCTTCAACACATAGATTGCGAAGGGACACAATTCAGTCCGTAGCATTTGGTAAACTCTAAGTTTAATTAATATGTAAATAAAGCAGCTTAAATATTTACCTCATAAATTAGAGTTGTTTAAGTACTTGTTTTTGAGTAAACAATGATTCTGACTCTTTCATTTCTGTCATATATGGTTTTCTAAAGGCGTAAATTCCAAACTTACAACATCTGTACATGCTTATAATTGATAGGACTTAAATATTTTCAAAACTTTCTTAACTAGACTCAAATATAACTGAGTTTATACTGAAGGTAACAAAACAACAAAAACTGAGTAATCTCATCACTGGCTACTATTGTGTCTAATTTACCTAGCTAGTAAATAATTTTTTCCTAAATTTATAGAACCCAGTTCAAAAAAGAGAGAGGAGAGAGAGAGAGAGAAGAGTTATATTTCTTTTGGCATTTGGACTATAATAGCTTATGTGACTTGATATAATGTGTCACAAAACTGACAAGTGACTATCTCACAGTCCAAGTGTTCACAGGACAAGAGATAGCCTATAAATAATAGTGTCTCCTTAAGTTTCATCAGATTCTAATTCTGTTGTTGTGAGGTGGACATAAATCATGGAACTCCAGTCCCCCAATTTGAGACAGATTTTGATAGTCAGATTATTCAAGTGTTTGACTCTAGTTTATCTCTTAGCAGAGGTCATAAAAGATCAAGTAGCAAATATTTTGCCTATCAATCTGTGATTTGAAATGGTAGGTGTCATTTGTTAAGTGGGACACTTAGGTTCTATTGTTACATTTAAAGAGCAATTTAATTTGACTTTTTACCCTGCAACCCAATGCTCTGTGTAAGTGAATAACATAACAAAGATGCAGGATTGTAAGGCTTTTAAGGTAGTCCTTGCACTGAGGAGGCTGGCGCTGAGCAGCTTCTTGAGGAGTCCGCTTATCAGGCAATGCTGAGATCATGGGCTTTGTCAGGGCTTGCAGATGTTCTGCCTGCGACACCATTAACATAATTGATTAGGAACTAGGACATATTTAGTATTAATCAAGCTGTTTTTAGTGAGGCTGATTATGCACAGTCCTTGATGCACTATTTTAGTCTGGAATTTTCTTAGGACCAAGTCGCAAGAAAATGGCATTATATGAAAAGGAACTTAACATGTGACACTAACATATGCTGTTTGATTTGAGGAGTACAGTTATAACAGGTCAAAATGTAGGAGCGTAAACATAGTTTTCATTTTAATGTTTTAAAAAAGTAGAATTTATATATAGACTAGAGTATTAAGTTTGTTCACAGGAGATTGCAAATAATTTAGAATTTTATCAGTAGAAATCTAAAAATACCATGGACCTTGTTATGGGTAAAAGCACTCTATACATCTGTGAAGCCCTTAAAAGATCATTTTGTGCTTTCACAGCACTTAAAAAAAATAAGTTTCAAATAGCACTCACTTCATTCTGCAATGTATTGGTACACCTCTTATTCCAGGCTGCTTATGTAATGCCTTGAAGTTCTGTCTTGCCTTCCTTGAATTTCATTCCTCTCCCACATCACACACTTTGTACACCATAATGAACTTTTATTGCTTTGAATCTTTGGCTATAAAGACTAATCATATATTAGACCAGTTGTTTTCTTTGACTCTCATTATATTTTTTAGAATATATTTGGCCAGACAAAGAATGCTATAATAGCGTTTAAAAAGATCTTTATATAATGACCACCTCATGCAATCATTGTGGTTGTTGTCAATTTGCATTTAATTATAGGCATAACCTAATTGTAATTGACTTCCTAACTTCGATATAATATTAATTTTCATAATCTTTTGAAAAAGTATTACATTTTGTGAAGGAATTAATTCCCATGTCTAGTGGAAGCTCTCACGGGGCCTGAAAATCCTGCAGGTTCAAAGAGTCACTGTAGTTATTCATTTATTCCACAAACAGAGCAGAGCTATGTGTCCCCCCTGCCTTCCCAACATCAAATGGCACCTTATACATTAACATTACAGGTGGTTTTAACCCTTAGCATGAGAACTGTTTTATTATTAAATGTTTGTCAGAACTGTGTTACTTAGGAGAGATTAGCCCCTTATTGCCCTCAGAATCCTGAGTGGTTAAACAGGACAGATTTAGGAAACATTTTGCACCCCCTTTTCAATCACACATGCACGCATGCACACAC